>NW_027278639.1:46722-114222 GCF_030028105.1 Mobula birostris
TGGTTGGGGTTGAGAAGGATAGTAAATCAGCCGCGATGGGATGGCGGAGCAGGCTCGACGGGCCGAACGGCCTTATTCTACTCCTCTGTCTAATGACCTCTCTCTCTCTGTTTCCGACCCTTCCACCTCTGTGACGGTACAGAGGTATTTGAGAAAGGGGCTGAAGAAACGAGAAATGGGAATGGGACGGCTTCTGGGAATGGGAAGAGGCCGTTCGGATTTGGAAGAGGCCGTTCGGATTTGGGAGAGCGGGTGCTGCGACCGGGGAGAGGTCGCCGGGAGTCGGGCAAGGGGCCCCTGGGGAATGGGAACGGGGTCATCGGAGTGGGGACGGGAAGAGGGGATTTGGGCATGGGCCTTCAGGGAAGGATCCGGGAACGACAGCGGGAATGGGACAGACGTTCGCTTCTGTCCAGCGTCCGGTAAATGGCGGGAAAACCGGGAAACCGGGGAAGGATTATCGGGAATTCTGAAATATCAGTCAGGAATCGCTGGGAGTATTTCGGTCTGGGCGGGGAGCGGCCAGGAGAACGGTGGGGAGAGCGTGGGAATGGGGCACATTGGGAATGTGACAGAGGCCAAAGGTAACGAGACGGACAGAGTCGAGAACGGGGCAGAGAAAACCAGGAATGGGGGCCAGAGCCTTGCAAATGGGGAAGGTGTGACCGGCTGGGAATGGGTGTTCGGCAATAGAGCGTAGGTGAGGGGGATGTGACGGAGTGGACAGGAGGTCCGGCGAAAGGGGCAAACGGCGTTGAGTTTACTCATTGAGGGCGGGTCAAAAATCATTGGGGATAAGCCAAAGGGAATTGGGAACAGGGAAGCAACCAATGGGATTGGAGAGAGGATATTGTAAAGGGGAGGAAGACAATTTCAATGGGGCCAACGCCGTTGGGAATGAGACGGAGGCCGTTGGGATCGGGTGTAGGAAGTTCAGGGCAAATCTCTTGGGAGAGGCAACTGGGAACTCTGTGTCTGACCCCGGGAGTGTGTGATGGGACGGTGTGGAGGGAGATTCACTCTGTGTCTGACCCCGGGAGTGTGTGATGGACGGTGTGGAGGGAGATTCACTCTGTGTCTGACCCCGGGAGTGTGTGATGGGACGGTGTGGAGGGAGATTCACTCTGTGTCTGGCCCCGGGAGCGTGTGACGGGACGGTGCGGAGGGAGATTAACTCTGTGTGTCTGACCCCGGGAGTGTGTGATGGGACGGTGTGGAGGGAGTTTCACTCTGTGTCTGACCCCGGGAGCGTGTGACGGGACGGTGTGGAGGGAGATTCACTCTGTGTGTCTGACCCCGGGAGTGTGTGATGGGACGGTGTGGATTGAGATTCACTCTGTGTGTCAGGACCCGAGAGTCTGTGATGGGATCCTCACCCCGTGTTTGACATATTCTAAGAATATATGATTTATATTTAATTTTAATTCAGAAAAACAAAGATATTTGGACGTTCCCACTCCGACATCAGCGGCCCCAACTTGACCCTCCAATCCCCCGTACACCGCCCAACATCCTTCTGAAGTTTGTCGAGGCCTAGCAAAGTTATCCACTCGATTTCCAGCGGCGCTGCGGCAGGTCGCAATGCCCCTCTCCCCCACCGCTCCAGAACGTCCCACGGGAGGGGTCCTGCTCCCCTGCGCCCCGTGCATTGACCCCCCCCTCCCCAGTCCTCGGTGCACAGGAAGAGTTCAATATCTGCCACGGCGGCTGAGGGGAGGTGACGGGAGTGGCGGTCCTTTTACAGGATATGGGTCACCTGGGAAGGGGGAGCGGAAGGGTGAGCGACAGATTGGGAGGGAGAAGGGGAGGGGGTGACAGAGAGAGAGAGAGAGAGAGAGAGAGAGGCAGGAGGGAGGGGGGCAGGGTGGGAAAGGGGAGCGAAGGGCAGAGTTCAGAGGGTGTGGGTTCAAGGGGGCGGAGGCTGTTTGAGAAGCTTGGGAGCTGTGGGCGGAGAGAGAGAGAGAGAGTTCACTAAGGCATGCTCCCCAATCCAGGCAACATCCTTGTAAATCTCCTCTGCACCCTTTCTACGGTTTCCACATCCTTCCTGTAGTGAGGCGACCAGAACTGAGCACAGTACTCCAAGTGGGGTCTGACCAGGGTCCTATGTATAGTTGTAACATCACCTCTCGGCTTCTTAACCCGATCCCACGATTGATGAAGGCCAATACACTGTACACCTTCATCAACCGTGAAATTGAGAGTAGGAGGGATGGGTTAGTGAATTTGCTGTTGACACAAAGGTTGGGGATGTTGTGAATAGTGTGGAGGGCTGTCAGAGGTTACAGCGGGACCTTGATAGGATGCAAAACTGGGCTGAGAAGTGGCAGATGGAGTTCAGCCCAGATGAGTGTGAAGTGGTTCATTTTGGTAGGTCAAATATGATGGCAGAATATAGTATTAATGATAAGACTCTTGGCAGTGTAGAGGATCAGAGGGATCTTGGGGTCCGAGCCCATAGGACACTCAAAGCTGCTGTGCAGGTTGACTCTGTGGTTAAGAAGGCGTACAGTGCATTGGGGAACAAATATGTAATCCTATTAGATAGATAGATAGATAGATAGACATACTTTATTGATCCCGAGGGAAATTGGGTTTCGTTACAGTTGCACCAACCAAGAATAGAGTATTAAGGAAATGTGTAATTTTTTTTTGAAAAATGTGTAATCGTGAGGGTGGGGTTGGGGGGAGAGCGGATTTTAGCTTCGCTAATGTAAAATGAGAGCTTCTTCGTGCAAGGAGTTTAGGCGGGGCTGGGTTTGTTGACAGTGTCCAGGAAGGTTCCTTAAGTCAATAAGTAGACACGGTCCGACGGGAGGAGCGGCCCCACTGGACCCGCTGTGTGGGTTAGTGAGCCCGGCCGGGTGACTGGCCTTTCTGCGGGTGAACATAGTCATAGTCATACTTTATTGATCCCGGGGGGAAATTGGTTTTTGTTACAGTTGCTCCATAAATAATTAAATAGTAATAAACCATAAATAGTTAAATAGTAATATGTAAATTATGCCAGGAAATAAGTCCAAGACCAGCCTATTGGCTCGGGGTGTCTGACCCTCCAAGGGAGGATTTGTAAAGTTTGATGGCCACAGGCAGGAATGACTTCCTATGACGCTCTGTGCTGCGTCTCGGTGGAATGAGTCTCTGGCTGAATGTACTCCTGTGCCCACCCAGTACATTATGTAGTGGATGGGAGACATTGTCCAAGATGGCATGCAACTTAGACAGCATCCTCTTTTCAGACACCACCGTCAGAGAGTCCAGTTCCACCCCCACAACATCACTGGCCTTACGAATGAGTTTGTTGATTCTGTTGGTGTCTGCTACCCTCAGCCTGCTGCCCCAGCACACAACAGCAAACATGATAGCACTGGCCACCACAGACTCGTAGAACATCCTCAGCATCGTCCGGCAGATGTTAAAGGACCTCAGTCTCCTCAGGAAATAGAGACGGCTCTGACCCTTCTTGTAGACAGCCTCAGTGTTCTTTGACCAGTCCAGTTTATTGTCAATTCGTATCCCCAGGTATTTGTAATCCTCCACCATGTCCACACTGGCCCCCTGGATGGAAACAGGGGTCACCGGTATCTTAGCTCTCCTCAGGTCTACCACCAGCTCCTTAGTCTTTCTCACATTAAGCTGCAGATAATTCTGCTCGCACCATGTGACACGGTTCCGGGAACGGTTTCCCCGACTCACAGGACAGCGGGAGTATAAGGACACGGACGGTGCTTGGGGAAGAGTTTAACATCGGGGCAGGGCAAATGACGAGGGCACCCTCCGGTCTCCGAGACCGTGGGTGTCGCGTCCTCGCTGTCCAGAGACGCGGGCCTGGTCAGGGCAATAGGGAGGGCGGGCTGCTGGCCCGTGTCGCAGGCTCCACTTCTCCGGTCGGTAGAAACGGTCCCCCCACCCCCACCGGGCTCGGTAGCCTAGCCACACACGCGAAGGCCGGGAGCTGGACTCGGCCGTCAGGGGCTGTTTGAGACGCACGCCGTTGGGGCATTTAATAGGTAGCGGGAGCTGGTCGCCCTGACCTCCCCCGGCTGTAAAGACCCTCAGGAACCGCGGGGGAGCTGGGGCAGGAACTAGGAGGACTGAATTGGGAACATTTCCTGAATCCGGCAGGTCCCCGCCTCAGACACGGGAGCGAGATCACCGGCGCGGGGTGTGCACGTTCCCCTTCGCGGGAGGGCGAGGGACCGGGGAGCCTCTGGGCGTCCGGGGAGGCGGGGAAATTCCTTCGAGGAGAAAACGGGGAAAAGTCTTGCGAAACCTCGGACGCCGGGGTCGAACGGAGACCCGTCGGGGATTACAATGAGGCCGGAGTAGAAGGGGACAAGAAAGCCTTGGCGACCAGATTAAGGGGGGCTCCCGAGGCTTTCTGACCACTCTCACCTGGAGCAGGAGGAGAAGCGAGGAGAGAGTGGGACCGCTAGGGGATAGAGGTGGGGAGGAGGGTCGGGGGGTGGGGTGGTGGAAGGGGGAACATTTGCTCGGACGCGGAGAATGTGCGCGGAGGTGCTTTAATGAGTACTTTGCTTCAGTACTTAACAAGGGGGGAAAAAAAGGAGATGGAGGACCAGTGGGGCCGGGGCCGCGATCAATCCCTTTGAGCCCTCTCGAGGGCAAAATCTCGAGATTTGACCATAAAGTGCCCTCTCTCTCCTTCCCTCCCTGCCTCCTTTCTCTCTCCCTCTCTCTATCTGTCTTTCTCTCTCTCTATCTGTCTCTCTCTTTCACTTTCTCTCTCCTCCCTCTCTCTCTACCACCCTCTTTCTTCTCTCTCTCTCTGTCGCGCTCTCTATCCCGCTCTCTCTCTTTCCCTCGCGCGCGCGCTCTCTCTCCCCCCTCTCTCGCTCTCTCCCTATCTCTGTCTCTCTCTGTTTCTGTCCCTCTCTCTCTGTTTCTCTCTCTATCCCCCTCTCTCTCTTTCGCTCTCTTGCGCTCTCCTTCTCTCTCTCACCCCTTTCTTTCTCTCTCTCACACTCTCTAATCCCGTCTCTCTCTTTCAGTCTCTCACTCACTCTCTCTTTCTCCCTCTCTCCCCCTTTCTCGCTCTCTCTCGATCTCTCTCTATCACACTCTCCCTCTCTTTCTCTGTTCCTGTGTGCGTCTCTCTCGCTCTCTCTATCCTCCTCTCGCTCTTTCGCTGTCTTACTCTCTCTTTCTCTCTCTCTCGCCCTCTCTCTCTCTCTCTCGCTCTCTCCCTCTCTGTCTCTCTCTATCTCCGTCTCTCTGTCTCTCTCTGGGTTTCTGTCTCTCTCTCTCTCTCTCGCTCTCTCCCTCTCTGTCTCTCTCTATCTCCGTCTCTCTGTCTCTCTCTGGGTTTCTGTCTCTCTCTCTCGCTCAAGGTTTCAATTGTGTTTTGCCCGCTGTCGAGGCTTCAATTTGTTTTTTGTTTCAAATCTTTTCTGCCGTTTCGCCGTTCCCATTTCATCACGCTGGCTTTGAGTTCCCGTTGGCGAGCGCCTCCAGTTTTGCCGTGAGTTACGCACAGCACGTCATTGTGTGTCGTCCTTCAAATGCTTCAAGTTTCCTAAACATTGTGGTAGCACTATATTGCTGGGAGTGTTACCAATTCCCCCCCCCCAAATTTTGATGACATTTGTTTTGGTGTGTAGAGTGTTTTTTTTTGGTTTGGGTCAATGCCCCAGTATTCTGGGGGGGGGAGGAGTAGTGTTACATATTAGGATAATCTTGTCTGTCAGCTCGGCTCTTCAGCGTTCTCTGGAGTCTCTGGATCTGTGTTATTGCTGTTACCCTCCCAGTGGGAACGATTGTATGTACTCTCATCAATTCTTTGGCGGATTCCACTTCCGTCTTCACTTTTACCTTGCGTAGTATAGTCGCGGCCTTCCTTCCAGCCCCTGGGCAACTTTGCGCCCCGTTTGGTTCCACGTGTCTATCGGGGTCAAGTCGCTCCGCGTTCATAAACTGCTGGTGAAGTTTTCATCTGTATTATTTGCAAATCTCGTTGACTAAAAAAAAATCCCCCCCCCCCCGCCGTTACAAATCAGTACCACATAACGAACAGTACGCGATGTGCGATGTGATGTTGAGGCTCTATAAGGCGCTGGTGAGACCTCACTTGGAGTACTGTGGGCAGTTTTGGTCTCCTTATTTAAGAAAGGATGTGCTGACGTTGGAGAGGGTACAGAGAAGATTCACTAGAATGATTCCGGGAATGAGAGGGTTAACATATGAGGAACGTTTATCCGCTCTGGACTGTATTCCTTGGAGTTTAGAAGAATGAGGGGAGACCTCATAGAAACATTTCGAAAGTTGAAAGGCATGGACAGAGTGGATGTGGCAAAGTTGTTTCCCATGGTGGGGGAGTCCAGGATGAGAGGGCATGACTTAAGGATTGAAGGGCGCCCATTCAGGACAGAGGCGCAAAGAAATTTTTTTAGTCAGAGGGTGGTGAATCTGCGGAATTTGTTGCCACGGGCAGCAGTGGAGGCCAAGTCATTGGGTGTATTTAAGGCAGAGATTGATAGGTATCTGAGTAGCCAGGGCATCAAAAGTTATGGTGAGAAGGCGGGGGAGTGGGACTAAATGGGAGAATGGATCAGCTCATGATAAAATGGCGGTGCAGACTCGATGGGCCGAATGGCAGACTTCTGCTCCTTTGTCTTATGGTCTAAACGATTGAGCATTATAATACTTAATTTGACTATATGGTTATATAGGCATCCGTTAGAACATGGAAGGTTTCCAGGGTGTAGGAAGACCGGCAGCTGCCCATGCTGCGAGTCTCCCCTCTCCACGCCACCGATGTTGTCCAAGGGAAGGGCACTAGAGCCGATACAGCTTGGCACCAGAGCAATGTGTGTGGTTAAGTGCCTTTCTCAAGGATACAACGGGCCGCCTCAGCCGAGGCTCGAACGAGCGACCTTCAGATCACCAGAGCGACGCCTTAACCACTTGGCCACACGCCAACACACTGTATGGGTCAGCAAAGCAACAAAGAAATAGGAAAAGGGCCCATTCTCCGGGAATAGTCTGTTGCGCGAACGTCGGAGCTTACTGTCCGTTCATTTGTTCCCGTCAACCTCCTCCTCGGACCCTCGGACCTCCTCAGCTCCACTCCGTCCGGCGGTCTACCGACTCTCTCTCTGTTTCGCGCCCTCCCTCTTCGTCTCTCCCCGACAGAAAGGCCGCTAAATCCCTGCTCCCACACCCACAAGAAAGGACAGCGTTCCCGAACATCATAGAAACATAGAAACATACATAGAAAATAGGTGCAGGAGTAGGCCATTCGGCCCTTCGAGCCTGCACCGCCATTTATTATGATCATGGCTGATCATCCAACTCAGAACACCGCCCCAGCCTTCCCTCCATACCCCCTGACCTCCGTAACCACAAGGGCCATATCTAACTCCCTCTTAAATATAGCCAATGAACTGGCCTCAACTGTTTCCTGTGGCAGAGAATTCCACAGATTCACCACTCTCTGTGTGAAGAAGTTTTTCCTCATCTCGGTCCTAAAAGGCTTCCCCTTTATCCTCAAACTGTGACCCCTCGTTCTGGACTTCCCCAACATCGGGAACAATCTTCCTGCATCTCGCCCGTCCAATCCCTTTAGGATTTTATACGTTTCAGTGAGATCCCCCCTCAATCTTCTAAATTCCAACGAGTACAAGCCCATAACCGGAACTTCTCTGCTGCAGAGAAACCATCACATTGGCAGTGAAACCTGACGTATTATATATATCGGATCGGTTGTTTAGTCGCGTATGACCGCTGCCTTTCCCAGGTCGGGCGTCGGCTGGATTCGAACTCAGGACCTCCTGCCTTGCCACCGCGCCGCCAGCCGGCGCCTAATCAGAATCAGGTTTATTATCACATGACGTGAAATTTGTTAACTCAGCGGCAGCGGTCCAAAGCAATACGTTACCTCGAAGAAAATAGTAATAAGCAAACAAATGAATCAATTGCAGGATACGAATGTTGAATAGATTAAAAATCGCGCAGCAAAAACAGGTGGGGCAGTGTTCACGGGTTCAATGTCCATTTAGGAAACGGGCGGCAGAAGGGGGAAAAAACTTTAACTATCCAATTCGATATTATTTGCTAGCTTGCTTTCATATCTCATCTTTTCTCTTCTAATGATTTTTAGTTGCCCTCTGTAGGTTTTCATAAGCTACCCAATTCTGTATCTTCCCATTTGTTTTTGCTCTGTTGCATGCCCTCTTTTGCTTTTACAATAGCTTTGATTTCCCTTGTCAGCCACAGTTGTACAATTTTACCATTTGAGTATTCCTTTCTTGTTGGAACAGATCTGTCCTACACCTGCCTCACTTCTCGCAGAGCCTCACACCATTGCTGCCCTGCTGTCATCCCTGCCAGTAGCCCCTTCCAGTTTGCTTTGGCCAACTCCTCTGTCAAGCCACCGTAATTTCCTGTGCTCCACAGAAATACTGCTACACTACCTCAAACTTTACTTTCGCCCGTCAAGTTTTAAGGCCTTTCAACGTTCAATAGGTTTTGCTGAGATCGACCCCCCCCCACCCACCCCCGCCCACTCGACTTAATTCCAGCGAGCAGAAGTTCAGAGCCATCAAACCCTTCCCAACCCTTGGTTGAGTGAACTTGGCCTTTTCGCCTTGGAGCGACGGAGGATGAGGAGTGTGTAAGATGATGAGAGGCATTGATCGTGTGGATAGTCAGAGGCTTTTCCCCCAGGGCTGGAATGGCTAACACGATGGGGCACAGTTTTAAGCTGCTTGGAAGCAGGGGTAAGTTTTTCACGCAGGGAGTGGTGAGTGCGTGGAATGGGCTGCCGGCGACAGTGGTGGAGGCGGATACGATAGGGTCTTTTAAGAGACTGTTAGATAGGTACATGGAGCTTAGAAAAATAGAGGGCGATGCGGTGTGGAAATTCTGGGCAGTTTCTAGAGTAGGTTACGTGGTCGGCACAATATTGTGGGCCGTAGATGCCATCTACAAACTTGCTGACGATACAACCATCGTTGGTAGAATCTCAGGTGGTGACGGGAGGGCGTACAGGAGTGAGATGTGCCAGCTAGTGGAGTGGTGCCCCAGCAACAACCTGGCACTCAACGTCAGTCAGACCAAAGAGCTGACTGCGGACTTCAGGAAGGGTGAGACGAGGGAACTCATACCAATCCTCAGAGAGGGATCAGAAGTGGAGAGAGTGAGCAGCTTCGCGTTCCCGGGTGTCAAGATCCCTGAGGATCTGACCTGGTCCCAACACAATCGATGTAGTTATAAAGAAGGCAAGACAGCGGCTGTACTTCATTAGGAGTTTGAAGGGATTCGGTTTGACACCTAAAACACTCGAAAGCTTCTCTAGCTGTACGGTGGAGAGCATTCTGACAGTCTGCATCACTGTCTGGTTCGGAGGGGCTACTGCACAGGACCGAAAGAAGCTGCAGAGGGTTGGAAATCTAGTCGGCTCCATCTTGGGCTCTCGCCGACAAAGTACCCGGGACATCTTCAGGGAACGGTGTCTCAGAAAGGCAGCGTCCATTATTAAGGGACCCTCCAGCACCCAGGGCATGTCCCTTTTCTCACTGTTACCATCAGGTAGGAGGTACAGGAGCCTGAAGACACACACTCAGCGATTCAGGAACAGCTTCTTCCCCTCTGCCGTCCCATTCCTAAATGGGCTTTGAAGCTTTGGACACAACCTCACTTTTTTAAAAATGTACAATATTTCTGTTTCTGTACATTTTAAAATAGTCTATTCAATATACGTAATTGATTTATTTGTTTATTTATTATTATGTTTGATTTTATTTATTTTTTTTCTCTCTCTCTCTGCTAGATTATGTATTGCACTCAAATGCTGGGGCTAAGTTAACAAATTTCATTTCACATGCTGGTGATAATAAACCTGATTGTGATTCCGATTTACCAGGATGCCGCCTGGTTTAGAGAGTATGCATTATGATCAGAGATTAAGGGAGCTAGGGCTTTGCTCTTTGGAGAGAAGGAGGATGAGAGGAAACATGATAGAGGTGTACAAGATATTAAGAGGAATAGATAGAGTGGATAGCCAGCGCCTCTTCCCCAGGGCACCACTGCTCAATACAAGAGGACATGGCTTTAAGGTAAGGGGTGGGAAGTTCAAGAGGGATATTAGAGGAAGGTTTTTTACTCAGAGAGTGGTTGGTGCGTGGAATGCACTGCCTGAGTCAGTGGTGGAGGCAGATACACCAGTGAAGTTTAAGAGACTACTAGATAGGAATATGGAGGAATTTAAAGTTGGGTGGGGGGTTATATGGGAGGCAGGGTTTGAGGGTCGGCCCAACATTGTGGGCCGAAGGGCCTGTACAGTGCTGTACTATTCTATGTTCTGTTCTGCAGCAGTCAACGTTTTGGACTGAGACCTTTCAGCATGCTCTCTTCCGTTCTATATCCGCGGGGCTGGACCCGCTGTTGATATTGAGTGCGCCGTCTGTAAGGGGGCCGGCTGCCTGGCGGTGCCGGTGAGGTATCGGCGTGAGGCGCTCACCGAGACCCCTGTAATGGCAACCCAGCCTACCCAGGGGGCGCCGCGCGGCGGAACAGGCTCCGCCGGCCAGCCGGCGACACGACGCGCAGGCGTGGTGGCCTGTGCGGCGGGGGTCCCGGGAAGCGCGCATGCGCGCAGCGGACAAAGGGCTCGGGGCGGACAGACGACAGGTAAGGACGGCGCTCCGGGCCGGACCGGGGTGGTTTTGTTGTTAAACGGGCGCCGCCGCCGCCGCAATCGCGGGAACACTGTGGCCCCCGCAAACCTGTATCAGTCAGCCGGGTCCGGGGGGCGGGGAGAGGATTTCAGTCGCCGACCATTGTACCGGCGTCAGGCCCGAGGCGCATGCGCGGCGCCGGCCGGCTGGCCGGGGCGGATAGGCGACTGTCTGGTTCGCGCGGCATTCTGGGTAGACCGGCAGCCATGGGTGACCCGCCCACCCGCACCTTCCACCCACCTCCCCTGCCCCGCCTGTCGTCGGCAGGGATGTTTTAGGGAACTCAGGCGGATGGTTCGGCCGAGCTGCAGGCGTTTAAATCCAAAGCATCGGGTACGGAGAACGAGATTATAGTTTGCAGCTTCGAAGTTTCACCGTAAGTCTGATGATCAGAGTGCAAATATATCACCGGATGCAACCCTGCGGGCATACTCGGAAAAATGTTTAGAGCCGTACCTATGGCAGGCTCACTGAAAGATCAGCCAGGGACCAGAATACGACAGATGGTGCAGGTGCAACTATAAACAAATAGTGGCTGGAACAGGAGATAAGGAGGTAACAAAAAAACAGACCTTAAAGTTAGGACCCTTGGTTGTGGGACCGTCTCAATGGAGCGGCAGGTTAGCGTGGTCATCACGTTTTGTTCAAGAGCCTGATGGTTGAGGGGTGATAACTGTTCCTGAACCTGGTGGTGTGGGTCCTGAGGCTCCTGTCCCTCCTTCCTGATGGTTGAGGGGTGATAACTGTTCCTGAACCTGGTGGTGTGGGTCCTGAGGCTCCTGTACCTCCTTCCTGATGGTTGAGGGGTGATAACTGTTCCTGAACCTGGTGGTGTGGGTCCTGAGGCTCCTGTACCTCCTTCCTGATGGTTGAGGGGTGATAACTGTCCCTGAACCTGGTGGTGTGGGTCCTGAGGCTCCTGTACCTCCTTCCTGATGGTTGAGGGGTGATAACTGTTCCTGAACCTGGTGGTGTGGTTCCTGAGGCTCCTGTACCTCCTTCCTGATGGTTGAGGGGTGATAACTGTTCCTGAACCTGGTGGTGTGGGTACTGAGGCTCCTGTACCTCCTTCCTGATGCTTGAGGGGTGATAACTGTCCCTGAACCTGGTGGTGTGGGTCCTGAGGCTCCTGTACCTCCTTCCTGATGGTTGAGGGGCGATAACAGTTCCTGAACCTGGTGGTGTGGGTCCTAAGTCTCCTGTACCTTCTGCCAGCAGCGAGAAGAGAGCACAGCACTGGGTGGTGGGGATTTCTGTTGATGGATCCTGCTCTTCTACAACAGTGTTTCAAAAGGACCAGAACATAAAAGCCAGGATTTAATGTTGAGGGGTTATAAAGCACTGGTGAGGCCTCGCTTGAGTATTGTGAACAGTTTTCGGCCCCCTATCTTAAAAAGGACTTGGTGAAACTGGAGAGGGTTCAAAGGAGGTTCATGAAGATGATTCCAGGATTGAATGACTTGTCATGTGAAGAGTGTTTGATGGTTCTGGCTCTGATCACACTGGAATTCAGAAGAATGAGGGAGGGATCTCATTAAAACATTGAAAAACCTTGACAGAGTGGATGTGGAGAGGATGTTTCCTGTAGTGGGGGAGTGAAGGACCAGAGGACACAGATAGAGTGGATGTGGAGAGGATGTTTCCTATAGTGGGGGAGTCTAGGACCAGAGGGCACAGATAGAGTGGATGTGGAGAGGATGTTTCCTGTAGTGGGGGAGTCTCGGACCAGAGGACACAGATAGAGTGGATGTGGAGAGGATGTTTCCTGTAGTGGGGGAGTCTCGGACCAGAGGACACAGATAGAGTGGATGTGGAGAGGATGTTTCCTGTAGTGGGGGAGTCTCGGACCAGAGGACACAGATAGAGTGGATGTGGAGAGGATGTTTCCTGTAGTGGGGGGTGTCCAGGACCAGAGGACACAGATAGAATGGATGTGGAGAGGATGTTTCCTGTAGTGAGGGAGTTTCGGAGCAGAGGACACAGATAGAGTGGATGTGGAGAGGATGTTTCCTGTAGTGGGGGGAGTCTAGGACCAGAGGACACAGATAGAGTGGATGTGGAGAGGATGTGTCCTGTAGTGGGGGAGTCTAGGACCAGAGGACACAGATAGAGTGGATGTAGAGAGGATTTTTCCTGTAGTGGGGGGAGTCTAGGACCAGAGGACACAGATAGAGTGGATGTGGAGAGGATGTTTCCTGTAGTGGGGGAGTCTAGAATAGAGGACACAGATTGAGTGGATGTGGAGAAGATGTTTCCTGTAGTGGGGGAGCTTGGACCAGAGGACACAGATAGAGTGGATGTGGAGAGGATGTTTCCTATAGTGGGGGAGTCTAGGACCAGAGGGCACAGATAGAGTGGATGTGGAGAGGATGTTTCCTGTAGTGGGGGAGTCTCGGACCAGAGGACACAGATAGAGTGGATGTGGAGAGGATGTTTCCTGTAGTGGGGGAGTCTCGGACCAGAGGACACAGATAGACTGGATGTGGAGAGGATGTTTCCTGTAGTGGGGGAGTCTCGGACCAGAGGACACAGATAGAGTGGATGTGGAGAGGATGTTTCCTGTAGTGGGGGTGTCCAGGACCAGAGGACACAGATAGAATGGATGTGGAGAGGATGTTTCCTGCAGTGAGGGAGTTTCGGAGCAGAGGACACAGATAGAATGGATGTGGAGAGGATGTTTCCTGTAGTGGGGGAGTCTCGGACCAGAGGACACAGATAGAGTGGATGTGGAGAGGATGTTTCCTGTACTGGGGGGAGCCTGGCACCAGAGGGCACAGATAGAGTGGATGTGGAGAGGATGTTTCCTGTAGTGGGGGGAGTCTAGGACCAGAGGGCACAGATAGAGTGGATGTGGAGAGGATGTTTCCTGTAGTGGGGAGTCTAGGACCAGAGGACACAGGTAGAGTGGATGTGGAGAGGATGTTTCCTGTAGTGGAGTCTCGGACCAGAGGACACAGATAGAGTGGATGTGGAGAGGGTGTTTCCTGTGTTGGGGGGAGTCTAGGACCAGAGCGCACAGATACAGTGGATGTGGAGAGGCTGTTTCCTGTAGTGGGTGAGTCCTAGGACCTGAGGACACAGATAGAGTGGATGTGGAGAGGATGTTTCCTGTAGTGGGGGAGTCTAGGACCAGAGGACACAGATAGAGTGGGTGTGGAGAGGATGTTTCCTGTAGTGAGGGAGTCTAGGACCAGAAGACACAGATAGAGTGGATGTGGAGAAGATGTTTCCTGTAGTGGGGGGAGTCTAGGACCAGAGGACACAGATCGAATGGATGTGGAGAGGATGTTTCCTGTAGTGGGGGAGTCTAGGACCAGAGGATACAGATAGAGTGGATGTGGAGAGGATGTTTCCTGTAGTTGGGGAGTCTTGGACCAGAGGACACAGATATAGTGGATGTGGACAGGATGTTTCCTGTAGTGGGGGGTGTCTAGGACCAGAGGACACGGATAGAGTGGATGTGGAGAGGATGTTTCCTGTAGTGGGGGAGTCTAGGACCAGAGGACACAGATAGAGTGGATGTGGAGAGGATGTTTCCTGTACTGGGGGAGTCCAGGACAAAAGGACACAGATAGAGTGGATGTGGAGAGGATGTTTCCTGTACTGGGGGGAGCCTAGGACCAGAGGACACAGATAGAGTGGATGTGGAGAGGATGTTTCCTGTACTGGGGGGAGTCTAGGACCAGAGGACACAGATAGAGTGGATGTGGAGAGGATGTTTCCTATAGTGGGGGAGTTTCGGACCAGAGGACACAGATAGAGTGGATGTGGAGAGGATGTTTCCTGTAGTGGGGGAGTCCAGGACCAGAGGACACAGATAGAGTGGATGTGGAGAGGATGTTTCCTGTAGTGGGGGAGTCTAGGAATAGAGGACACAGACAGAGTGGATGTGGAGAGGATGTTTCCTGTAGTAGGGGGTGTCCAGGACCAGAGGACACAGATAGAGTGGATGTGGAGAGGATGTTTTCTGTAGTGGGGGGAGTCTAGGACCAGAGGACACAGATAGAGTGGATGTGGGGAAGATGTTTCCTGTAGTGGGGGAGTTTCGGAGCAGAGGACACAGATAGAGTGGATGTGGAGAGGATGTTTCCTGTAGTGGGGGGAGCCTGGCACCAGAGAGCACAGATAGAGTGGATGTGGAGGGGATGTTTCCTATAGTGGGGGAGTCTCGGACCAGAGGACACAGATAGAGTGGATGTGGAGAGGATGCTTCCTGTAGTGGGGGGAGTCGAGGACCAGAGGGCACAGATAGAGTGGATGTGGAGAGGATGTTTCCTGTAGTGGGGGGAGTCTAGGACAAGAGGACACAGATAGAGTGGATGTGGAGAGGATGTTTCCTGTAGTGGGGGAGTCCAGGACCAGAGGACACAGATAGAGTGAATATGGAGAGGATGTTTCCTGTAGTGGGGGAGTCTAGGACCAGAGGACACAGATAGAGTGGATGTGGAGAGGATGTTTCCTGTACTGGGGGCAGCCTAGGACCAGAGGACACAGATAGAGTGGATGTGGAGAGGATGTTTCCTGTAGTGAGGGAGTCTAGGACCAGAGGGCACAGATAGAGTGGATGTGGAGAGGATGTTTTCTGTAGTGGGGGAGTCTCGGACCAGAGGACACAGATAGAGTGGATGTGGAGAGGATGTTTCCTGTACTGGGGGAGTCTCGGACCAGAGGACACAGATAGAATGGATGTTGAGAGGATGTTTCCTGTAGTGGGGGAGTCTAGGACCAGAGGATACTGATAGAGTGGATGTGGAGAGGATGTTTACTGTAGTGGGGGAGACTCGGTCCAGAGGACACAGATAGAGTGGATGTGGAGAGGATGTTTCCTGTAGTGGGGGAGTGCAGGACAAGAGGACACAGATAGAGTGGATGTGGAGAGGATGTTTCCTGTACTGGGTGGAGCCTAGGACCAGAGGACACAGAGAGAGTGGATGTGGAGAGCATTTTTCCTGTAGTGGGGGAGTCTAGGACCAGAGAATACAGATAGAGTGGATGTGGAGAGGATGCTTCCTGTAGTGGGGGGAGTCTAGGACCAGAGGACACAGGTAGAGTGGATGTGGAGAGGATGTTTCCTGTAGTGGGGGCGTCTCAGACCAGACGACACAGATAGAGTGGATGTGGAGAGGATGTTTCCTGTAGTGGGGGAGTCTGGGACCAGAGGACACAGATAGAGTGGATGTGGAGAGGATGTTTCCTGTAGTGGGGGGAGTCTAGGACCAGAGGACATAGATAGAGTGGATGTGGACAGGATGTTTCCTGTAGTGGGGGAGTCTTGGACCAGAGGACACAGATAGAGTGGATGTGGAGAGGATGTTTCCTGTAGTGGGGGGAGTCTAGGACCAGAGGACACAGATAGAGTGGATGCGGAGAGGATGCTTCCTGTAATGGGGGGAGTCTAGGACCAGAGGACACAGGTAGAGTGGATGTGGAGAGGATGTTTCCTGTAGTGGGGTAGTCTAGGACCAGAGGACACAGATAGAGTGGATGTGGAAAGGATGTTTCCTGTAGTGGGGGGAGTCTCGGACCAGAGGACACAGATAGAGTGGATGTTGAGAGGATGTTTCCTGTAGTGGGGGAGTCTCGGACCAGAGGACACAGATAGAGTGGATGTGGAGAGGATGTTTCCTGTAGTGGGGGGAGTCTAGGACCAGAGGACACAGATAAAGTGGATGTGGAGAGGATGTTTCCTGTAGTGGGGGAGTCTTGGACCAGAGGACACAGACAGAGTGGATGTGGAGAGGATGTTTCCTGTAGTGGGGTAGTCTAGGACCAGAGGACACAGATAGAGTGGATGTGGAAAGGATGTTTCCTGTAGTGGGGGGAGTCTCGGACCAGAGGACACAGATAGAGTGGATGTTGAGAGGATGTTTCCTGTAGTGGGGGAGTCTCGGACCAGAGGACACAGATAGAGTGGATGTGGAGAGGATGTTTCCTGTAGTGGGGGGAGTCTAGGACCAGAGGACACAGATAGAGTGGATGTGGAGAGGATGTTTCCTGTAGTGGAGTCTCGGACCAGAGGACACAGATAGAGTGGATGTGGAGAGGGTGTTTCCTGTGTTGGGGGGAGTCTAGGACCAGAGCGCACAGATACAGTGGATGTGGAGAGGCTGTTTCCTGTAGTGGGTGAGTCTAGGACCAGAGGACACAGATAGAGTGGGTGTGGAGAGGATGTTTCCTGTAGTGAGGGAGTCTAGGACCAGAAGACACAGATAGAGTGGATGTGGAGAAGATGTTTCCTGTAGTGGGGGGAGTCTAGGACCAGAGGACACAGATCGAATGGATGTGGAGAGGATGTTTCCTGTAGTGGGGGAGTCTAGGACCAGAGGATACAGATAGAGTGGATGTGGAGAGGATGTTTCCTGTAGTTGGGGAGTCTTGGACCAGAGGACACAGATATAGTGGATGTGGACAGGATGTTTCCTGTAGTGGGGGGTGTCTAGGACCAGAGGACACGGATAGAGTGGATGTGGAGAGGATGTTTCCTGTAGTGGGGGAGTCTAGGACCAGAGGACACAGATAGAGTGGATGTGGAGAGGATGTTTCCTGTACTGGGGGAGTCCAGGACAAAAGGACACAGATAGAGTGGATGTGGAGAGGATGTTTCCTGTACTGGGGGGAGCCAAGGACCAGAGGACACAGATAGAGTGGATGTGGAGAGGATGTTTCCTGTACTGGGGGGAGTCTAGGACCAGAGGACACAGATAGAGTGGATGTGGAGAGGATGTTTCCTATAGTGGGGGAGTTTCGGACCAGAGGACACAGATAGAGTGGATGTGGAGAGGATGTTTCCTGTAGTGGGGGAGTCCAGGACCAGAGGACACAGATAGAGTGGATGTGGAGAGGATGTTTCCTGTAGTGGGGGAGTCTAGGAATAGAGGACACAGACAGAGTGGATGTGGAGAGGATGTTTCCTGTAGTAGGGGGTGTCCAGGACCAGAGGACACAGATAGAGTGGATGTGGAGAGGATGTTTTCTGTAGTGGTGGGAGTCTAGGACCAGAGGACACAGATAGAGTGGATGTGGGGAAGATGTTTCCTGTAGTGGGGGAGTTTCGGAGCAGAGGACACAGATAGAGTGGATGTGGAGAGGATGTTTCCTGTAGTGGGGGGAGCCTGGCACCAGAGAGCACAGATAGAGTGGATGTGGAGGGGATGTTTCCTATAGTGGGGGAGTCTCGGACCAGAGGACACAGATAGAGTGGATGTGGAGAGGATGCTTCCTGTAGTGGGGGGAGTCGAGGACCAGAGGGCACAGATAGAGTGGATGTGGAGAGGATGTTTCCTGTAGTGGGGGGAGTCTAGGACAAGAGGACACAGATAGAGTGGATGTGGAGAGGATGTTTCCTGTAGTGGGGGAGTCCAGGACCAGAGGACACAGATAGAGTGAATATGGAGAGGATGTTTCCTGTAGTGGGGGAGTCTAGGACCAGAGGACACAGATAGAGTGGATGTGGAGAGGATGTTTCCTGTACTGGGGGCAGCCTAGGACCAGAGGACACAGATAGAGTGGATGTGGAGAGGATGTTTCCTGTAGTGAGGGAGTCTAGGACCAGAGGGCACAGATAGAGTGGATGTGGAGAGGATGTTTTCTGTAGTGGGGGAGTCTCGGACCAGAGGACACAGATAGAGTGGATGTGGAGAGGATGTTTCCTGTACTGGGGGAGTCTCGGACCAGAGGACACAGATAGAATGGATGTTGAGAGGATGTTTCCTGTAGTGGGGGAGTCTAGGACCAGAGGATACTGATAGAGTGGATGTGGAGAGGATGTTTACTGTAGTGGGGGAGACTCGGTCCAGAGGACACAGATAGAGTGGATGTGGAGAGGATGTTTCCTGTAGTGGGGGAGTGCCGGACAAGAGGACACAGATAGAGTGGATGTGGAGAGGATGTTTCCTGTACTGGGTGGAGCCTAGGACCAGAGGACACAGAGAGAGTGGATGTGGAGAGCATTTTTCCTGTAGTGGGGGAGTCTAGGACCAGAGAATACAGATAGAGTGGATGTGGAGAGGATGCTTCCTGTAGTGGGGGGAGTCTAGGACCAGAGGACACAGGTAGAGTGGATGTGGAGAGGATGTTTCCTGTAGTGGGGGCGTCTCAGACCAGACGACACAGATAGAGTGGATGTGGAGAGGATGTTTCCTGCAGTGGGGGAGTCTGGGACCAGAGGACACAGATAGAGTGGATGTGGAGAGGATGTTTCCTGTAGTGGGGGGAGTCTAGGACCAGAGGACATAGATAGAGTGGATGTGGACAGGATGTTTCCTGTAGTGGGGGAGTCTTGGACCAGAGGACACAGATAGAGTGGATGTGGAGAGGATGTTTCCTGCAGTGGGGGAGTCTTGGACCAGAGGACACAGATAGAGTGGATGTGGAGAGTATGTTTCCTGTAGTGGGGGAGTCTCAGACCAGAGGACACAGATAGAGTGGATGTGGAGATGCTGTTTCCAGTAGTGGGGGGAGTCTAGGACCAGAGGACACAGATATAGTGGATGTGGAGCGTATGTTTCCTGTACTGGGGGGATGCTAGGACCAGAGGACACAGATAGACTGGATGTGGAGAGGATGTTTCCTGTAGTCGGGGAGTCTAGGACCAGAGGACACAGATAGAGTGGATGTGCAGAGGATGTTTCCTGTAGTGAGGGGTGTCCAGGAGCAGAGGACACAGATAGAGTGGATGTGGAGAGGATGTTTCCTGTAGTGGGGGGAGTCTTGGACCAGAGGACACAGATAGAGTGGATGTGGAGAGGATGTTTCCTGTAGTGGGAGAGTCTAGGACCAGAGGACACAGATAGAGTGGATGTGGAGAGGATGCTTCCTGTAATGGGGGGAGTCTAGGACCAGAGGACACAGGTAGAGTGGATGTGGAGAGGATGTTTCCTGTAGTGGGGTAGTCTAGGACCAGAGGACACAGATAGAGTGGATGTGGAAAGGATGTTTCCTGTAGTGGGGGGAGTCTCGGACCAGAGGACACAGATAGAGTGGATGTTGAGAGGATGTTTCCTGTAGTGGGGGAGTCTCGGACCAGAGGACACAGATAGAGTGGATGTGGAGAGGATGTTTCCTCTAGTGGGGGGAGTCTAGGACCAGAGGACACAGATAGAGTGGATGTGGAGAGGATGTTTCCTGTAGTGGGGGAGTCTTGGACCAGAGGACACAGACAGAGTGGATGTGGAGAGGATGTTTCCTGTAGTGGGGTAGTCTAGGACCAGCGGACACAGATAGAGTGGATGTGGAAAGGATGTTTCCTGTAGTGGGGGGAGTCTCGGACCAGAGGACACAGATAGAGTGGATGTTGAGAGGATGTTTCCTGTAGTGGGGGAGTCTCGGACCAGAGGACACAGATAGAGTGGATGTGGAGAGGATGTTTCCTGTAGTGGGGGGAGTCTAGGACCAGAGGACACAGATAGAGTGGATGTGGAGAGGATGTTTCCTGTAGTGGGGGAGTCTTGGACCAGAGGACACAGACAGAGTGGATGTGGAAAGGATGTTTCCTGTAGTTGGGGGAGTCTCGGACCAGAGGACACAGATAGAGTGGATGTTGAGAGGATGTTTCCTGTAGTGGGGGAGTCTCGGACCAGAGGACACAGATAGAGTGGATGTGGAGAGGATGTTTCCTGTAGTGGGGGGAGTCTAGGACCAGAGGACACAGATAGAGTGGATGTGGAGAGGATGTTTCCTGTAGTGGGGGAGTCTTGGACCAGAGGACACAGACAGAGTGGATGTGGAGAGGATGTTTCCTGTAGTGGGGGAGTCTAGGACCAGAGGACACAGATAGAGTGGATGTGGAGAGGATGTTTCCTGTAGTGGGGAGAGTCTAGGACCAGAGGACACAGATAGAGTGGATGTGGAGATGCTGTTTCCAGTAGTGGGGGGTGTCCAGGACCAGAGGGCACAGATAGAGTGGAGGTGGAGAGGATGTTTCCTGTAGTGGGGGAGTCTCGGACCAGAGGACACAGAGAGAGTGGATGTGGAGAGGATGTTTCCTGTAGTGGGGGGAGTCTAGGACCAGAGGACACAGATAGAGTGGATGTGGAGATGCTGTTTCCAGTAGTGGGGGGGGTCCAGGACCAGAGGACACCGATAGAATGGATGTGGAGAGGATGTTTCCTGTAGTGGGGGAGTCTCGGACCAGAGGACAGAGATAGAATGGATATGGAGAGGATGTTTCCTGTAGTGGGGGTGTCTCGGACCAGAGGACAGAGATAGAGTGGATGTGGAGAGGATGTTTCCTGTACTTGGGGGAGCCTTGGACCAGAGGGTACAGATAGAGTGGATGTAGAGAGGATGTTTCCTGTTGTGAGGGAGTCTCGGACCAGAGGACACAGATAGAGTGGATGTGGAGAAGATGTTTCCTGCAGTGGGGGAGTCTCGGACCAGAGTACACAGATAGAATGGATGTGGAGAGGATGTTTCCTGTCGTGGGGGAGTCTCGGACCAGAGGACACAGATAGAGTGGATGTGGAGAGGATGTTTCCTGCAGTGGGGGAGTCTTGGACCAGAGGACACAGAAAGATTGGATGTGGAGAGGATGTTTCCTGTACTCGGGGGAGCCTAGGGCCAGAGGACACAGACAGAGTGAATGTGGAGAGGATGTTTCCTGTACTCGGGGGAGCCTGGGACCAGAGGACACAGATAGAGTGAATGTGGAGAGGATGTTTCCTATAGTGGGGGAGTCTCGGACCAGAGGATACAGATAGAGTGGATGTGGAGAGGATGTTTCCTGTAGTGGGGGAGTCTCGGACCAGAGGACACAGATAGAGTGGATGTGGAGAGGATGTTTCCTGTAGTGGGGGAGTCTAGGACCAGAGGATACAGATAGTGTGGAGGTGGAGTGGATGTTTCCTGTAGTGGGGGAGTCCAGGAGAAGAGGACACAGATAGAGTGGATGTGGAGCGTATGTTTCCTGTACTGGGGGGAGCCTAGGACCAGAGGACACAGATAGACTGGATGTGGAGAGGGTGTTTCCTATAGTGGGGCAGTCTCGGACCAGAGGACACAGATAGAGTGGATGTGGGGGGAGTCTAGGACCAGAGGGCACAGATAGAGTGGATGTGGAGAGGATGTTTCCTGTAGTGAGGGAGTCTAGGACCAGAGGACACAGATAGAGTGGATGTGGAGAGGATGTTTCCTGTAGTGGGGGAGTCTAGGATCAGAGGGCGCAGATAGAGTGGATGTGGAGAGGATGTTTCCTGTAGTGGGGGAGTCTGGGACCAGAAGACACAGATAGAGTGGATGTGGAGAGGATGTTTCATGTAGTGAGGCAGTCTCGGAGCAGAGGACACAGATAGAGTGGATGTGGAGAGGTGGTTTCCTGTAGTGGGGGAGTCTAGGACCAGAGGACACAGATAGAGTGGATGTGGAGAGGATGTTTCCTGTAGTGGGGGAGTCTAGGACCAGAGGACACAGACAGAGTGGATGTGGAGAGGATGTTTCCTGTAGTGGGGAGAGTCTCGGACCAGAGGACACAGATAGAGTGGATGTGGAGAGGATGTTTCCTGTAGTGGGGGAGTCTAGGACCACAGGACACAGATAGAGTGGATGTGGAGAGGATGTTTCCTGTAGTGGGGTAGTCTAGGACCAGAGGACACAGATAGAGTGGATGTGGAGAGGATGTTTCCTGTAGTGGGGGAGTCTGGGACCAGAGGACACAGATAGAGTGGATGTGGAGAGGATGTTTCATGTAGTGAGGCAGTCTCGGAGCAGAGGACACAGATAGAGTGGATGTGGAGAGGTTGTTTCCTGTAGTGGGGGAGTCTAGGACCAGAGGATACAGATAGAGTGGATGTGGAGAGGATGTTTCCTGTAGTGGGGGAGTCTAGGACCAGAGGACACAGACAGAGTGGATGTGGAGAGGATGTTTCCTGTAGTGGGGAAGTCTCGGACCAGAGGACACAGATTGAGTGGATGTGGAGAGGATGTTTCCTGTAGTGGGGGGGTCTAGGACCAGAGGACACAGATAGAGTGGATGTGGAGAGGATGTTTCCTGTAGTGGGGGAGTCTAGGACCAGAGGACACAGATAGAGTGGATGTGGAGAGGATGTTTCCTGTAGTGAGGGAGTCTAGGACCAGAGGACACAGATAGAGTGGATGGGAGAGGATGTTTCCTGTAGTGGGGGAGTCTAGGACCAGAGGACACAGATAGAGTGGATGTGGAGAGGATGTTTCCTGTAGTGGGGGAGTCTCGGACCAGAGGACACAGATAGAGTTGATGTGGAGAGGATGTTTCCTGTCGTGGGGGAGTCTAGGGCCAGAGGACACAGATAGAGTGGACGTGGAGAGGATGTTTCCTGTAGTGGGGGAGTCTAGGACCAGAGGGCACAGATAGAGTGGATGTGGAGAGGATGTTTCCTGTAGTGGGAGAGTCTCGGACCAGAGGACACAGATAGAGTGGATGTGGAGAGGATGTTTCCTGTAGTGGGGGGTAGTGTCGGACCAGAGGACACAGATAGAGTGGATGTGGAGAGGATGTTTCCTGTTGTGGGGGAGTCTAGGACCAGAGGACACAGATAGAGTGGATGTGGAGAGGATGTTTCCTGTAGTGAGGGAGTCTCGGACCAGAGGACACAGATAGAGTGGATGTGGAGATGATGTTTCCTGTACTGAGGGAGTCTAGGACCAGAGGACACAGATAGAGTGGATGTGGAGAGGATGTTTCCTGTAGTGGGGGAGTCTCGGACCAGAGGACACAGATAGAGTGGATGTTTCCTGTCGTGGGGGAGTCTCGGACCAGAGGACACAGATAGAGTGGATGTGGAGAGGATGTTTCCTGTAGTGGGAGAGTCTCGGACCAGAGGACACAGATAGAGTGGATGTGGAGAGGATGTTTCCTGTAGTGGGGGAGTCTCGGACCAGAGGGCACAGATAGAGTGGATGTGGAGAGGATGTTTCCTGTAGTGGGGGAGTCTAGGACCAGAGGACACAGATAGAGTGGATGTGGAGAGGATATTTCCTGTGGTGGGGGGAGTCTAGGACCGGAGGACACAGATAGAGTGGATGTGGAGAGGATGTTTCCTGTAGTGGGGGAGTCTCAGACCAGAGGACACAGATAGAGTGGATGTGGAGAGGATGTTTCCTGTAGTGGGGGAGTCTAGGACCAGAGGACACAGATAGAGTGGATGTGGAGAGGATATTTCCTGTGGTGGGGGGAGTCTAGGACCGGAGGACACAGATAGAGTGGATGTGGAGAGGATGTTTCCTGTAGTGGCGGAGTCTCAGACCAGAGGACACAGATAGAGTGGATGTGGAGAGGATGTTTCCTGTAGTTGGGTAGTCTAGGACCAGAGGACACAGATAGTGTGGATGTGGAGAGGATGTTTCCTGTAGTGGGGGAGTCCAGGATCAGAGGACACAGATAGAGTGGATGTGGAGAGGATGTTTCCTGTAGTGGGGTAGTCTAGGACCAGAGGACACAGCCTCATTATTGAGGGACGTCCACTGAGGTCGGGGATGATTAGGAATTTCTTCAGCCAGTGGGTGGTGAATGTGGGGGACTTGTGGAGGCCACGCCACTGGGTACATTTATGGCAGGGGTCGGTAGATTCAGGGCGTGAAGGAGAGAAGGCAGGGGATTGGAGCCGAGGGGGAAATGGGTCAGGCAAGATCGATTGGCGGAGCAGACTCGATGGGCCGGAAGGCCTGATTCTGGCCGTGGTCCCATCCCGGGCCGTGATGCAGCCCGTCAGCGCGCTCTCTTCCTCCACGCCCCTTCGTCTCGGGTGGGGTGTGGGGGAGAAAGGTTTCCCCTCCAAGCCCATGAAGATGTCGGCTGGGGAAGAGAATGAAATCCTTGCCGCTGCCTCAGTCCTTGAGAAGATCGCCTTCGTCCCTACCCGCTCTCATTTCTGGGCCTTTCTGCTTCTGAGGACTTGCTCTGCCCCACTCTCTGTGGGCACCTGAGGCTGGTTCAGCTCCTCCGTCCTCTGGGCAACAGGGGGACCCTACAGATTTCCCGTCGCAAATGTGCCACTCGCCAGTGGGGACGGCGACTGCCCGCCCCCTTCATTTCCATTGGTTTCGCCAGCAGTGAGATCACCGCGTCAATCACTGGGGAGCGGTGGGGTGGGTGGGTGCCGGGGCTGAGAGTGATTATCAAAGTGCTCCCCGAACGGCCGACGCGTTGAGGTGGGGAGCGAATTGCCCCCTCCTGGCCCGGAAACGGCGGCTGGCCGTCCAACTCGAAAGGCGCCGCTGCGAACCTCGTTGCCCCGCAGAGACCGCAAGTCGTTATTGCGGGTGGAACGAGAGTCACTTCCGTGACCGTGAGCGAGGTTTGGCGATCAGAACCGCCAGCGCCCCCTTTCCAAATCAGCAGTTGTGGCCTGCTCCGCGTGGTGAAAGAATGCGTTCGGCTGCTTTCAACACAGCGATGGCGACACCCTCGCGCACAGCCCCAGCGCGATGTCTTCCGGCGGGGTGCACACGCAAACGCGAGGAATTCTGCAGATGCTGGAATTTCAAGCAACACACATCAAAGTTGCTGGTGAACGCAGCAGGCCAGGCAGCAGCTGTAGGAAGAGGTACAGTCGACGTTTCAGCCCGAGACCCTTCGTCAGGACTAACTGAAGAAAGAGTTAGTAAGAGATTTGAAAGTGGGACGGGGAGGGGGAGATCCAAAATGATGGGAGAAGACAGGAGGGGGAGGGATGGAGCCAAGAGCTGGACAGGTGATTGGCAAAGGGGATACGAGAGGATCATGGGACAGGAGGTCCGGGAAGAAAGACAAGGTGGGGGGGGACCCAGAGGATGGGCAAGGGGTTTAGTCAGAGGGACAGAGGGAGAAAAAGGAGAGAGAGAGAAAGAATGTGTGCATAAAAATAAATAACGGATGGGGTACGAGGGGCATTAGCGGAAGTTAGAGAAGTCGATGTTCATGCCATCAGGTTGGAGGCTACCCAGACGGAATATAAGGTGTTGTTCCTCCAACCTGAGCATACCGTGCCCGATTCTCGGTCCAGTCAGCGGACAAGGGGTGATTGATAAGTTCGTGATGGTAGGAGGAGTCAATTTTAGAAAACCTGGCACGTCTATTTTTCAACGTGGTCCCCTCCTGCGTGTACACACTTAGTCCAGCGGTCGCGGAGCACACAGATCCCCTCTTTGTCGACGGCAAGGGGTGATTGGTAAGTTCGTGGCCTGAGGTAGAAGGAGATGAGTTATTAGCTTCAAACTTTCTGCGTCACCGCTCAAAGGGCCGACCGAGAGCGTCTCGGACCTCCGGGTGGTCCGCAGCGGGGGCGATTGATAAGCTCCTGGCCTTCGGCGGAAGGGGATGGGTTACACGGCTCTCGTTCCGTGCACGTGCAGTCGAACTCTTTGAGTGATTATGGTGAAAGTTCGAAGTTGATAACTCATCTCCTCCTACCTTAGGCCACAAACTTATCAATCACCCCTGATGTGGACCACTTCCTGGAGGTCCAAGACGCCGTCTTCTACAAAGGAGGGACCCGTGTGCTCCACGGCCGCTGGACTAAGTGTGTAAATGTAGGAAAAATAAGTGAACACCTACGCTCTGTCCGCCAGAGAAAGCAGGACCTCCCAGTGGCCACACATTTTAATTCCACATCCCATTCCCATTCTGACATGTCCATCCACGGCCTCCTCTACTGTAAAGATGAAGCCACACTCAGGTTGGAGGAACAACACCTTATATTCCGTCTGGGTAGCCTCCAACCTGATGGCATGAATATTGACTTTTCAAACTTCCGCTAATGGCCCACCTCCCCCTCGTACCCCATCCGTTATTTATTTTTATACACACATTCTTTCTCTCACTCTCCTTTTTCTCCTTCTGTCCCACTCACTATACTCCTTGCCCATCCTCTGGGTTCCCCCCCCTTGTCTTTCTTCCCGGACCTCCTGTCCCATGATCCTCTCATATCCCCTTTTGCCAATCACCTGTACAGCTCTTGGCTCCATCCCTCCCCCCCTCCTGTCTTCTCCTATCATTTTGGATCTCCCCCTCCCCCTCCCACTTTCAAATCCCTTACTAACTCTTCCTTCAGTTTGTCCTGGCGAAGGATCTCGGCCTGAAACGTCGACTGCACCTCTTCCTACAGATGCTGCCTGGCCTGCTGCGTTCACCAGCAACTTTGATGTGTGTTGCTTGAGATGTAAATGTGCTAGGTTTTCTAAAATTGACTCCTTCGGGCTACGGTAGGGAACTTTGTCACATGGTGTGAGCAGAATTATCTGAAGCTTAATGTGAAAAAGACTAAGGAGCTGGTGGTAGACCTGAGGAGAGCTAAGGTACCGGTGACCCCTGTTTCCATCCAGGGGGCCAGTGTGGACATTGTAGAGGATTACAAATACCTGGGGATACGAATTGACAATAAACTGGACTGGTCAAAGAACACTGAGGCTGTCTACAAGAAGGGTCAGAGCCGTCTCTATTTCCCGAGGAGACTGAGGTCCTTTAACATCTGCCGGATGATGCTGAGGATGTTCTACGAGTCTGTGGTGGCCAGTGCTATCATGTTTGCTGTTGTGTGCTGGGGCAGCAGGCTGAGGGTAGCAGACACCAACAGAATCAACAAACTCATTCGTAAGGCCAGTGATGTTGTGGGGGTGGAACTGGACTCTCTGACGGTGGTGTCTGAAAAGAGGATGCTGTCCAAGTTGCATGCCATCTTGGACAATGTCTCCCATCCACTACATAATGGACTGGGTGGGCACAGGAGTACATTCAGCCAGAGACTCATTCCACCGAGATGCAGCACAGAGCGTCATAGGAAGTCATTCCTGCCTGTGGCCATCAAACTTTACAACTCCTCCCTTGGAGGGTCAGACACCCTGAGCCAATAGGCTGGTCCTGGACTTATTTCCTGGCATAATTTACATATTACTATTTAACTATTTATGGTTTTATTACTATTTAATTATTTATGGTGCAACTGTAGCGAAAACCAATTTCCCCCGGGATCAATAAAGTATGACTCTGACTACTATTCTACCTTATCACGAACTTATCAATCACTCTTCGTAATCTCTTCCCTTCTTGTCTTAGTCCCTTCTGCCATAAACCCAACTGTTCTATGCATTCTGTAAAGGGGTCTCTGCCCCAATGAGCATTAACCCCACGTCTTGCCATAACCCCCCCTAATTCTTAGCCCCGCCAACCGCTCCGCTTCTGATTTGCTACGCGGAAGGTCTGCATCCACAGTCGAACTTTTGCCGGGTTTTGTTTCTGGCCAAGCAGTCATTCCCGCTCATTCCCCTCGACACCTCCCTGCACAGGGGGGCCCGCAAGAAGAGGACATGTAGACAAAATCCTCGGAAGGGAAATAAGGTTTCAATAGGTACATTTAACGTCAGAGAAATGTATGCTTTACTTTATACTTTATTGTCGTCAACAATTCATACTAGAGCATACAATCATCACAGCGATATTTGATTCTGCACTTCCCGCTCCCTGGAGTACAAATCGATAGTAAATATTAAAAATTTAAATTATAAATCATAAATAGAAAATGGAAAAATGGAAAGTAAGGTAGTGCAAAAAAAAAACCGAGAGGCAGGTCCGGATATTTGGAGGGTACGGCCCAGATCCGGGTCAGGATCCGTTCAGCAGTCTTATCACAGTTGGAAAGAAGCTTTTCCCAAATCTGACCGTACGAATCTTCAAGCTCCTGAGCCTTCTCCCGGAGGGAAGAGGGATGAAAAGTCTGTTGGCTGGGTGGGTCGTGTCCTTGATTATCCTGGCAGCACTGCTCCGACAGCGTGCGGTGTAAAGTGAGTCCACGGACAGAAGATTGGTTTGTGTGATGTGCTGGGCCGTGTTCACGATCTTCTGCAGCTTCTTCCGGCCTTGGACAGGACAACTTCTATACCAGGTTGTGATGCACCCTAGAAGAATGCTTTCTATGGTGCACCTGTAAAAATTAGTGAGGGTTTTAGGGGACAGGCCGAATACCTTTAGTTTTCTCAGGAAGTAAAGGTGCTGGTGGGCCTTCTTGGCAGTGAATTGTGCTTGGTTGGTCCAAGTCAGGTCATTTGTGATATTGACCCCGAGGAACTTAAAGCTTTTGACCTGTTCCACTTGCGCACCACCGATGTACATGCATACAATACACATCCTGAATTTCTTTTTCTTTGCAAACATCCACGGAAACAGGGGAGTGCCCCAAGGAATGAACGACTGTTAAGTGTTTGAACCCCAAACCTGCCCCCCCCTCCCCAGCCAAGCAGGTGTAAACTTAAATTCGCCGGACCAGTAACCACACCACAAACAGTTCTTTACTTTATCCCTTTCACCAGTTTATTTGTCCGAGCTCAGCCGGCGAGGAGGCTCGGACCCAAGCATCAGAGAGACAGAATTCCTCTCTGTCTCTGGCGGCTCGTTGACGAACCTCTGTCAGCAGGTTACATACAGCAACGTTTATAGTCATAGTGATAGTCATACGTTATTGATCCCGGGGGAAATTGATTTTCGTTACAGTTGCCCCAACCAAGAATACCATATCAATATAACAATATCGAACCAGAAATAGTTAAATAGTAATATGTAAATTATGCCAGGAAATAAGTCCAGGACCAGCCTATTGGCTCAGGGTGTCTGACCCTCCAAGGGAGGAGTTGTAAAGTTTTGATGGCCACAGGCAGGAATGACTTCCTATGACGCTCTGTGTTGTATCTCGGTGGAATGAGTCTCTGGCTGAATGTACTCCTGTGCCCACCCAGTACATTATGTAGTGGATGGGAGACATTGTCCAAGATGGCATGCAACTTGGACAGCATCCTCTTTTCAGACACCACCGTGAGAGAGTCCAGTTCCATCCCCACAACATCACTGGCCTTACGAATGAGTTTGTTGATTCTGTTGGTGTCTGCTACCCTCAGCCTGCTGCCCCAGCACACAACAGCAAACATGATCGCACTGGCCACCACAGACTCGTAGAACATCCTCAGCATCGTCCGGCAGATGTTAAAGGACCTCAGTCTCCTCGGGAAATAGAGACGGCTCTGACCCTTCTTGTAGACAGCCTCAGTGTTCTTTGACCAGTCCAGTTTATTGTCAATTCGTATCCCCATGTATTTGTAATCCTCCACCACGTCCACACTGACCCCCTGGATGGAAACAGGGGTCACCGGTACCTTAGCTCTCCTCAGGTCCACCACCAGCTCCTTAGTCTTTTTCACATTAAGCTGCAGATAATTCTGCTCACACCATGTGACAAAGTTTCCTACCGTAGCCCTGGACTCAGCCTCATCTCCCTTGCTGATGCATCCAACTATGGCAGAGTCATCCGAAAACTTCTGAAGATGACAAGACTCCGTGCAGTAGTTGAAGTCAGAGGTGTAAAGTTCAAAGAGGCCGTCATTATCCATATTTGGATTTGTTTTCCAATTCTTAGTACAAGATTGTCAAATGGCAAGATACGGGGGGCCAGACAAAGAAGTCGTCAGCCTCAGAGTGTTCGTCAGACACACACATCTGTTACTCTGCACAGAAATAGACAGATCTGTCCTTGATTGAAACAAAGAAGTAGTTTAGCTATTTCACAACCTCACGGCTGCACAAAGCGAAACTTATGCCAACAGAGTACAACGTCCCTGAAGGTCATTAACCCCTGCATCCCCAATATCCTTAGAAACTTCATCATTCCCTCCTTTTTGTCAGTACATGATAATCTTTCACAATCGATTGTCTCTTCTACAACAGGACACAAAACATGGCCAAAGGCATCTTAACATGCACTCAACAATGAAAGTTAATATAATCAGGCTCCCAGAATGCAGGAACACTCCCCACCCAGGAAGTTCCGCAAAATATTAAACGGCCACCCCCCTGCCTCACTTCCCCTGGTGTTATTTGAGAAAGCCCAGGCTGAGAGTTCCTCACTCTGGTTGAGCGGGATTACTGACATTGGAATCGTAGTTTTACCATGCTGGGGAATTTTGGCACAAACCCAGCAGGCCCCTCGTTCTACCTGTTTGGCATAGGTGTGACAGAGAGACAGAAGGGTGTTAACATGGGGCATTTGGATGCTGGGGTGAGACATAAACACAAACACCACTATCAACCAATACATTTTTCCTTTAGTCCGAGAGAGTCCTTCTACTCAGTTCCTGCAGTAACAAGTTTGTAGTCTCTTCGGTGTATCCACCGAGATTGCCCCTTCAGTTTCACAGCCACGGGAGTGGTCAGTAACACCTGATATAGTCCTCTCCACCGAGGGCCGAGTTTCCCTCCATCCCAGTTCTTGATCAGGACAAAACCTCCGGGCTCAATTGTGGGATAGTCACCTTGGGCAGGGGTCCCCAACCTGTCTTGCACCGCGGACCAGTTTAATATTGACAATATTCTTGCGGGCCGGCTGATAGTTGCGGGGGGGGGGGGGGTGCGGCAGCGGTTGTGTTCAAGCAGGGTTGCCAACCTTCTCACTCCCAAATCGGGGACACAAGTAGCAGTCAAATCCTGGGACACTTGGGTTTACCCCGAGAAAGACTACCGTGACCATGAAGCCTTGCGCGGGCACCTGCGTGTGCGTGTGCGTACGTGCCGATTTTTTTTCCTGCAAATCGGTTTTGGTTTAATCTTCCCGATTCTGTTAGCTGAAACTACACTGTACATACATTATTTCTACTTTATATATAGGCTGTGTATTTATCATACCATTCCTGCTTTTACTATATGTTAGTGTTATTTTAGGTGCTATGTATGATTTGGTAGGTTATTTCAAGCTCAACAGTGCGACTCGTATCGTTTCATATCGCCAAATCATATCGTTCCCTCGCGGCCCGGTAGCACGTGCTTTGCGGCCCGGTGGTTGGGGACCACTGGCCTTGGGGCCGGGTTTTGTCTTCCCGATCGGCCTTCCGCACCTGCAAGAATCAAATATCGCTGCTTTGGAGAGCTGTAGTTAATTTGCCGAAGTATTTTCCCGTCTCCGCGCCCCGATTTTGCTGGTAAGCTCTCGGGGACAAGCGGCAAGCAAGGTCGGGGTTCTCGTGGGCTTCCCGTAGATAGCCCTGTCAAACTTGGTGGCGTGATTCTCAAATGGAATAGGGCCAAGGGTAGAACCTTCAACCAGGTCAATCCAGTTTCTTGTGTCAGTTTGGCCAACTTACCTTTCAAGGTACCATTGGCTCTTTCCACAATGCCGGAACCATTGTTTTATGGCAAATCCCTTGAAAACTTCCTCATTTATTGTGGCTGCAAAATGTGTCCCATTGTCCGAGCTTATCATTTCTGGAAGTCCACAGCGAGGAACTATTTCTTTTGGCAATATTTTCACAACAGTCACAACGGTATTATTAGTTTACTTTAATTTATTTACGTTATACTTTATTGTCGCCAAACAATTGATACTGGAGCGTACAATTATCACAGCGATATTTGATTCTGCGCTTCGCGCTCCCTGGAGTACAAATCGATAGTAAATATTAAAAATTTAAATTATAAATCATAAGTAGAAAATGGAAAGTGAGGTAGTGCAAAAAAAACCGAGAGGCAGGTCCGGATATTCGGCCCAGATCCGGGTCAGGATCCGTTCAGCAGCCTTCTCACGGTTGGAAAGAAGCTGTTCTCAAATCTGGCCGTACCAGTCTTCAAGCTCCTGAACCTTCTCTCGGAGGGAAGAGGGATGAAAAGTGTGTTGGCTGGGTGGGTCGTGTCCTTGATTATCCTGGCAGCACTGCTCCGACAGCGTGCGGTGTAAAGTGAGTCCACGGACGGCAGATTGGTTTGTGTGATGTGCTGGGCCGTGTTCACGATCTTCTGCAGCTTCTCCCGGTCTTGGACAGGACAACTTCCATACCAGGTTGTGATGCACCCTAGAAGAATGCTTTCTACGGTGCATCTATAAAAATTAGTGAGGGTTTTAGGGGACAGGCCAAATTTCTTTAGGAATCAGGAAGCAAAGGCGCTGGTGGGCCTTCTTGGCAGTGGACTCTGCTTGGTTGGACCAAGTCAGGTCATTTGTGATATTGACCCCGAGGAACTTAAAGCTTTTGACCTGTTCCACTTGCACACCACCGATGTAAATGGGGTCGTGCGGTCCGCTACTCCTTCTGAAGTCAACAACCGATTCGTTCGTCTTGCTGACGTTATTGTCAGTAGTTGTAGGAACAGCTTCCAATCCATCTGCCTAAGCACATCTACTATCACTAAGCAATACTTACAACAATGTACTCCAGGTAATTCTGTAAAATCAAGTTGCAAACAAGAGAAAGGTCCCCAGGCAAGGGGGTAGTTCCAGGAACAAAAGGCATCCCCTTTCCAGCACTCATTTTTTTATGTTAAACATGCTTTGGCTCGTTTTTCAGCTGCTTGTTAGAAATCACGGTGCCACCAAGATCGTAATAATGTATTAACCATTCCCTCCTTGCCCAAGTGTGTACAATCATCATCATCATCACCATCATCATCACCATCATCATCGTCAGCATCATCATCACCACTATCATCATCATCACCACCATCATCATCACCATCATCACCATCATCATCATCACCACCACCATCATCACCATCATCATCATCATCATCATCACCACCACCATCATCATCATCACCATCATCACCACCATCATCATCATCATCATCACCATCATCATCATCATTTGCCATGCCCAGTTTGAGCTCTGACTGCCATGGCCCACACATTCCTGTTTCGGGTCAAGTGGATCAATTCATTGGTATTCATTTCCAGTTCTCTGGCTGCTCTCCTCCATCATCATTTGTCTGTGTCTTCCTCTTGCTTTCTTCCAATAGACAATAGGTGCAGGAGTGAGCCATTCGCCCTTCGAGTCAGCACCGCCATTCACTGTGATCATGGCTGATCATCCATAATCAGTATCCAGTTCCTGCCTTATCCCCATAACCTTTGATTCCGCTATCTTTAAGAGCTCTATCCATCTCTTTTTGGAAAGCATCCAGAGACTTGGCCTCCACAGCCTTCTGGGGCAGAGCATTCCACATATCCACCACTCTCTGGGTGAAAAAGTTTTTCCTCAACTCCGTTCTAGTGGCCTACCCCTAATTCTTAAACTGTGGCCTCTGGTTCTGGACTCACCCATCAGCGGGAACATGTTTCCTGCCTCCAGCGTGTCCAATCCCTTAATAATCTTATATGTTTCAATAAGATCCCCTCTCAGCCTTCTAAATTCCAGTGTGTACAAGCCCAGTCGCTCCAATCTTTCGACATATGTCAGTCCCGCCATCCCAGGAATTAACCTCGTGAACCTACGCTGCACTCCCTCAATAGCAAGAATGTCCTTCCTCAAATTTGGAGACCAAAACTGCACACAGTACTCCAGGTGTGGTCTCACCAGGGCCCTGTACAACTGCAGAAGGACCTCTTTGCTCCTATACTCAACTCCCCTTGTTATGAAGGCCAGCATGCCATTAGCTTTCTTCACTGCCTGCTGTACCTGCATGCTTGCTTTCAGTGACTGATGTACAAGAACACCTAGATCTCGTTGTGCTTCCCCTTTTCCTAACTTGACTCCATTTAGATAATAATCTGCCTTCCTGTTCTTACCACCAAAGTGGATAACTTCACATTTGCCTTCAATCTTTCCCATAATTACCATGGATTCTAACTCCTCTTTCCTAATCACATGCCCAATGAAGTCACGTTGCCTTTTCATGATCTCATAACGTTATTTCTCTTTCTGTGCTTGCTCTGTTCATGACACCCTCGTTAGATATTCGTTTTATAGAAACATAGAAAATAGGTGCAGGAGTAGGCCATTCGGCCCTTTGAGCCTACACCGCCATTCAGTATGATCATGGCTGATCATCCAACTCAGAACCCTGTACCTGCCTTCCCTCCATACCCCCTGATCCCTTTAGCCACAAGGGCCATATCTAACTCCCTCTTAAATATGGCCAATGAACTGGCCTGAACTGTTTCCTGTGGCAGAGAATTCCACAGATTCACCACTCTCTGTGTGAAGAAGTTGTTCCTCATCTCGGTCCTAAAAAGCTTCCCCTTTATCCTCAAACTGTAACCCCTCGTTCTGGACTTCCCCAACATCGGGAACAATCTTCCTGCATCTAGCCTGTCCAATCCCTTTAGGATCTTATACGTTTCAATCAGATCCCCCCTCAATCTTCTAAATTCCAACGAGTACAAGCCCAGTTCATCCAGTCTTTCTTCATATGAAAGTCCTGCCATCCCAGGAATCAATCTGGTGAACCTTCTTTGTACTCCCTCTATGGCAAGGATGTCTTTCCTCAGATTAGGGGACCAAAACTGCACACAATACTCCAGGTGCGGTCTCACCAAGGCCTTGTACAACTCCAGTAGTACCTCCCTGCTCCTGTACTCGAATCCTCTCGCTATAAATGCCAGCATACCATTCGCCTTTTTCACCGCCTGCTGTACCTGCATGCCCACTTTCAATGACTGGTGTATAATGGCACCCAGGTCTCGTTGCACCTCCCCTTTTCCTAATCGGCCACCATTCAGGTAATAATGATATTCGTCCATGATATTCTTTGCATCCTCCTCAGAAACCACATCTCTGCTGCTACAATTCGTTTCCTCATGTTACTAGATATTGTCAAACATTCTGAGCCATATAACATAACTCGATAAATGTAACATTTCAGTACTCTCTGAGGCAGGTTGTCATGCCTAGTTTAGTATTGGTCGGTATACTCTTCATTCTCGTAAAGGTGTCTTTTGCCATCCCTATTCTTCTCTTCATGTCCAAGTCGCACCTGCCATCTGATGTCACCCAGCTTCCTAAGTAGCAAAAGTTCTGCACTTGTTTTATGTCTTCCCCATTTATTCTCAGCCCGCAGATAGGATTCTCCTTCTTTTTGGACTGTGGGGGCATCTGTTAGTCTGGCGAGACCGTGGATCTGCGCCTGGAAGGTCTTGCTTCAGTCTGTGTTCGAGCAGCGTCTGTTGTGGCTGCAGAGGCCCACACGGGAGTGACAGTCTCGGCTGCAGCGACTCCACTTGAAGGCACTGTCCTCCAGTGTTGTCTTGGTGCTGTTTTTCCGACGAGTGCCCTTTTCTTCAGCAGCAACCCTCAGCTTCTCTTCTGCTCTTTTCACACCTCTGCGTAGCTCCAGCCTCCAGCGAGAGCGATCGCTTGCGATGTCCTCCCACCTCCCGACGTTCATGTTCACTGACTTCACGTCTCCCTTGCGAACGTCTTTGAAACGAAGATGGGGCCACCCTCGTGCTCTCTTGCCGGAGGCCAGTTCCCCCGTACAGCAGCTCTTTCGGGTTCCTCCTGTCTGACATGCGGTGTACGTGGCCCAGCCAGCGGAGACGGCGTTGTTGGAGCAGGATGAAGAGGCTGGGTATCTGGGCTCGGGCCAGGACCTCATTGTTGGTGACTCGGTCTGTCCACATGATGTCCAGGATGCGTCTCAGGCTGCGAAGGTGGAAGGCGTTGAGACACTGCTCTTGTCTGGAGTAGAGGCTCCAGGTCTCGCTGCCGTAAAGCAGTGTGCTGAGGACGCAGGCCCTGTAGACTGCAACTTTGGTGTGCATCGTCAGCTTTCTGTTCTCCCAGACTCTCTTTGTCAGCCTGGTGAACATTGAGGCTGCTCGTCCGAGGTAGCTGTAGAGCGGTGAGCAAGTTGTTTGCAAAGGTGGCATTACTAACAGGCAGTCAGGAATCCCGTGACTCCAAATGCATGACGGGAGTCTGTGGAAGCGTCCGCACTTTTTAGTCTGTGGCTAGGATACAGGCACGAGTCGGAGCAAGCAGCGCAGCCTTCTGGGCGGAGGCAGCAGCCTCAAAAGAGGTCTGCTCAACTATTTCACTGTCCGTCACTATCGGATAGCCAGAACATCGTTTTCCTGCTGGATCCACAAAAGAGCTTCCACCCTCATAAAACGTTGCCCCGGGCTTGTGGGGGGGTATTGCGGAAGGGATGGGAGGGTCTGTCCTTCTTTCACGGTGATCCGGTGGTTACTTGAGGCTTCCATTACTGAGGGCTGTCCCTGCTCGTGGACTGGGCAGCATTCGGGTGGGCAATTGTCTTTGCGGAGCCACTAACTCTGGGGTTTTATTGGATTCTTCCCTCCCTGTCTCGGAATAATCCTCGGTATTCCCTTCCCGGATCTCAGGGTATAGGGACCTCCGCTTCCCTGCCGCCGCTGTTTTACCTGAGCGGCCGCCGTATCTGCGTACTGGGAGGATTGGGGTTCGGGAGCTCTGGGCGCACTCGGCCCCTGGTGAGGTGAGGGGGGGGGGATACGGTGGGTGCCCACTCCTCATCGCGGTCACTGTCCTCAAACAGGGTCGGTATGCCAGACGTGGGTTCGGGATCCCGTTATTGGCCCTGGATCTCGCGTGTGGCACTCCCGATCTTCCTTCCCGTCCATATCTGCCTTTGCCTGTTTCCCATGTTTCTCTTGTTCTCTCTTTCTTCTCTCATCTACCCATTCGCACTCCGCCTTCAATGTTTCCCAACTCTTGGGATTTCCTTCTGACGTACGTACTATTCCATTTGGTATCAGCTCTATCCTTCCATGTGTGGGCACGTGGCCTAGTGGTTAAGGCGTTCGTCTAGTGATCTGAAGGTCGCCAGTTCGAGCCCCAGCCAAGGGAACGTGTTGTGTCCTTGAGCAAGGCACTTAACCACACACATTACTCTGCGACGACACCGGTGCCAAGCTGTATGGGTCCTAGTGCCCTTCCCTTGGACAACATTTGGGTCCTAGTGCCCTTCCCTTGGACAACATCGGTGTCGTGGAGAGGGGAGATTTGCAGCGTGGGCAACTGCCGGCCTTCCGTACAACCTTGCCCTGGAAACCTTCCAAGGCGCAAATCCGTGGTCTCACGAGACTAACGGATGCCTATCTTTCCAATCTTTGATCGGTCATTTCCACTTTTTACCACAATTCTTTTTCCCAGATTAAATTTACTGCTTGTTCACAAGGGGTTATACCCCAAGTTCCCCCTGGTGGCCACACACCATTTCCCAGTTTCTTTGTTAGCGCTGCACTTAACAGCTGGATAGATGGCAGGGAAGTCCCTTTCCCCTCTGTTTGGCCAAACGTCTGTTCGGTCCAGTGCTGGTCAATTTACCGGTCAACCGCCTGTCGACCGATTAGTTCCGTCAATTTACGGGGCCACCAGCACTGGCCCCCACGTCGATTAGAATAGACCAGGTCAGTTACCCCTTTATCTCATTAACGGGTTGCTGCCACCAGCCCCAAAATGTGATAGATCACTGCCAGTGATCTGCTTGCCCAGTTCTTCAGCGCCCGCAGACTTTATTACTCACAGAAACAACTGCTGAGCCCCTATGCTCTGTCCGCCAGAGAAAGCAGGATCTCCCAGTGGCCACACATTTCAATTCCACGTCCCATTCCCGTTCTGACATGTCTATCCACGGCCTCCTCTACTGTAAAGATGAAGCCACACTCAGGTTGGAGGAACAACACCTTATATTCTGTCTGGGTAGCCTCCAACCTGATGGCATGAACATTGACTTCTCAAACTTCCGCTAATGCCCCACCTCCCCCTCGTACCCCATCCCTTATTTATTTATATACACACATTCTTTCTCTCTCTCTCCTTTTTCTCCCTCTGTCCCTCTCACTATACCCCTTGCCCATCCTCTGGGTTTCCCCCCCCCCCCACCGTCTTTCTCCCCGGACCTCCTGTCCCATGATCCTCTCATAACCCTTTTGCCAATCACCTGTCCAGCTCTTGGCTCCATCCCTCCCCCTCCTGTCTTCTCCTATCATTTTGGATCTCCCCCTCCCTCTCCCACTTTCAAATCTCTTCCTTCAATTAGTCCTGACGAAGGGTCTCGGCCCAAAACGTCGACTGTACCTCTTCCTAGAGATGCTGCCTGGCCTGCTGCGTTCACCAGCAACTTTTATGTGTGTTGCTTGAAATTCCAGCATCCGCAGAATTCCTCATACTCACCTTATTCTTCCGGTCCGGGTGGTTCGCTGGATCCCGACAAGATACCGGTTCCTCGGGGCGAGAGGGGCAGGAGTTTTTCCGAATGAGTGGAAGGGACGGTCAGAGGTAAAACACCTCGAGGTGCCCTACCGCCCGTTCACACTCGTCCGGAATCCACCCCCCCCCCGCCCCCCCACCGTCACCTATTCAGCCCGTGGGGACTTCCCCTGTGTCGGGATCCGAGTCACGGCGCCAAAATGTAAACTTAAGTTCGCCGGACCGATAACCACACCACCAGCCGGCGAGAGGCTCCGGACCTGCGTACCAGAGGGACGGTGTTCCTCTCTCTCTGGTGGCTCGTAACGAACCTCTCTCATAGAAACATAGAAACATAGAAAATAGGTGCAGGAGTAGGCCATTCGGCCCTTCGAGCCTGCACCGCCATTTATTATGATCATCCAACTCAGAACCCTGTACCTGCCTTCTCTCCATACCCCCTGATCCCTTTAGCCACAAGGGTCATATCTAACTCCCTCTTAAATATAGCCAATGAATCGGCCTCAACTGTTTCCTGTGGCAGAGAATTCCACAGATTCACCACTCTCTGTGTGAAGAAGTTGTTCCTCATCTCGGTCCTAAAAGGCTACCCTTTTATCCTCAAACTGTGACCCCTTGTTCTGGACTTCCCCAACATCGGAAACAATCTTCCTGCATCTAGCCCGTCCAATCCCTTTAGGATTTTATACGTTTCAATCAGATCCCCCCCTCAATCTTCTAAATTCCAACGAGTACAAGCCCAGTTCATCCAGTCTTTCTTCATATGAAAGTCCTGCCATCCCAGGAATCAATCTGGTGAACCTTCTTTGTACTCCCTCTATGGCAAGGATGTCTTTCCTCAGATTAGGGGACCAAAACTGCACACAATACTCCAGGTGTGGTCTCACCAAGGCCTTGTACAACTGCAGTAGTACCTCCCTGCTCCTGTACTCGAATCCTCTCGCTATAAATGCCAGCATACCATTCGCCTTTTTCACCGCCTGCTGTACCTGCATGCCCACTTTCAATGATTGGTGTATAATGACACCCAGGTCTCGTTGCACCTCCCCTTTTCCTAATCGGCCACCATTCAGATAATAATCTGTTTTTAGTGATTATGCAGAAAGTCTGAAGTTAATAACTCATGAGTTAATTAAGTTATTAACTTGAGTTATTAACTTCAAACTTCCTGCATAATCACTCAAAGAGTTGAACTGCACTTGCGATGTAACGGAAGCCGTATAACTCATCTCCTTCTGCCTTAGGGCACGAACTTACCAGTCACCCCTTGTAGATAAATAGACATACTGATAGATAGACAGACAGACAGATAAATAGATAGATAGAAAGATAGACAGATAGATAGTCATAGTCATACTTATTGATCCTGGGGAAAATTGGTTTTCATTACAGTTGCACCATAAATAATTAAATAGTAATAAAACCATAAATAGTAATATGTAAATTATGCCAGGAAATAAGTCCAGGACCAGCCTATCGGCTCAGGGTGTCTGACCCTCCAAGGGAGGAGTTGTAAAGTTTGATGGCCACAGGCAGGAATGACTTCCTATGACGCTCTGTGCTGCATCTCGGTGGAATGAGTCTCTGGCTGAATGTAATCCTGTGCCCAACCAGTACATTATGTAGTGGATGGGAGACATTGTCCAAGATGGCAAGCAACTTGGACAGCATCCTCTTTTCAGACACCACTGTCAGAGAGTCCAGTTCCATCCCCACAACATCACTGGCCTTATGAATGAGCTGTTGATTCTGTTGGTGTCTGCTACCCTCAGCCTGCTGCCCCAGCACACAACAGCAAACATGATCGCACTGGCCACCACAGACTCGTAGAACATCCTCAGCATCGTCCGGCAGATGTTAAAGGACCTCAGTCTCCTCAGGAAATAGAGACGGCTCTGACCCTTCTTGTAGACAGCCTCAGTGTTCTTTGACCAGTCCAGTTTATTGTCAATTCGTATCCCCAGGTATTTGTAATCCTCCACCATGTCCACACTGACCCCCTGGATGGAAACAGGGGTCACCGGTACCTTAGCTGTCCTCAGGTCTACCACCAGCTCCTTAGTCTTTTTCACATTAAGCTGCAGATAATTCTGCTCACACCATGTGACAAAGTTTCCTACCGTAGCCCTGTACTCAGCCTCATCTCCCTTGCTGATGCAAAGATATTAAAGATAGAAATAGAGCTGTTTCCGAAGGTGCTGGCTAATGAGCCGCCATTAGTCGCCATCGTCTCCTAAGTCCACTGATAACTGTCCGACACCAAACCTGACACACTGATATTCCCAGTTAAACTATCTTTTGACCCATCTGTAAAAAAACGGTTAACAGACCACAATAATTTTCCTCAACGTACTGACGAACCAGGAGGCTGATTGGGACCCTTGGGCTTTATTAAACCATGCGATCTAAACTCAGCTGAGGTTACCGGGGAGAAAAGCAGGGATTACCGAGAACACAATGGTGGGACGTGTGGCCCCCCACCACCCCGGCCAGCCTCAGGGTCGCTCGGCTCGCTGTCGTCTAGGGAAACAGCCCTCGGCCCCGGCAAACTGGGTAATTAGTTTGTGTGGATGCTGTGTGATTTACCCCACCCCACCCAAATAACAGACAATACACCAGATACGATTACATGATTCACAGTTTATAGATATTACTGGAACTATATAATTAATAGAGAATAAAATATAACAGGAAAATAAAAGGTGCCACACTTATCAAAGTTCAGTCTCTTCGTGCACAAACAGTTGGAGCTCAGGACCCTTCTTCATCACCCTGCGACCCCTCGGACCACCTCGACTAGCAGCCTGGGGCCAACAACAGTGGTCGACCAGACGGTCCACATGAGTCCGTCTCCGTCTCCTCGCCGAACGCCCTCCTCGGGGTCCGACCCCATTAGCGGACATCACAGCACCTGGTCCATCCTCTGTCTCGCTCTCCCGCCTTCTGCCCCAAAACCCCGCGCATACAATATCTTCCAGATACACCAAAAGCATAACAACTATCCCAATTGCTTCATAACATCGCTTATCACAGCCTAACCCAAAACAACCTGCTAGCACGAGAACTCTCTCAGCGTCTAACATAACAAAGAAGCCGTTTTAATTAGCCCACGCAGTAACATAAAAGACGAAATCCCCTTACAGACGTATTGCCACAAGCCCGTATTCCTCGCGTGACAAGGTCCCGGCCGCTGGAAGTTAAAAACAGGGCTGCCAAAACGCCGGCCGCCTGCTCTTTTCCCATCGAAGCTGCCCGGCCCACTGCGTTCCTTCAGGATTTCCAGCATCTGCAGGTTTTCCTTTGCTTCCGAAGACACTCTGGTCGTGATGTCACCAGCGGTCAAACACAACTTAAAACAGGACGATCCACCTGGGCCCCTTCCCCCACCTCTCAAATCCATCCAGTACGTCGAGGCCGACTTCAGCCTCCGCTACCGTGAGGGCAATTTTCCCATTTCAGTCAGTGAAGCCAACACAGGATCTGACATAGGAGCAGAATCAGGCCGTCTGGCCCATCGAGTCTGCCCCGCCATTCAATCGCGGCCCATCCTTTTTTCCCCCCGATCACCTCCTCAACCCCAGTTCCCGGCCTTCTCTCTGTAACCTTTGATGCCGTGTCCAGACAAGAACTAACCAATCTCTGCCTCAGATACACCCAAAGACCCGGCCTCCACAGGCTGCACGCTGCAACAGATTCCACCAACTCACCACCCTCTGGCTAAAGAAATTTCTCCACAGCTCTGTTTTAAATGGACGCCCCTCCATCCTGAGGCTGTGACCTCTGGTCCCAGACTCTCCCACTGCAGGAAACATCCTCTCCACATCCACTCTATCTGTGTCCTCTGGTCCTAGACTCCCCCCACTATAGGAAACATCCTCTCCGCATCCACTCTATCTGTGTCCTCTGGTCCCAGACTCTCCCACTGCAGGAAACATCCTCTCCACATCCACTCTATCTGTGTCCTCTGGTCCTAGACTCCCCCCATTATAGGAAACTTGCTCTCCACATCCACTCTATCTGTGTCCTCTGGTGCTAGACTCCCCCATCATGGGAAACATCCTTTCCACAACCGCTCTGTCTAGATCTTACACATTCGAAAGGTTTCAATGAGATCCACCCGCTCATCCTTCTGAATTCCGGCGAGTACAGACCCAGAGCCGTCAAACGTTCCTCGTATGATAACCCTTTTCATTCCTGGAATCATCCTTGTGAACCTCCTCTGGACCCTCTCCAATACCAGCACGTCTTTTCTAAGATGAGGGGCCCAAAACTGTTCACAATACTCAAGGTGAGGCCTCCCCAGTGCCTTATAAACCCTCACCATCACACACCCCTGCTCTTGTAGTCTAGACCTCTTGGACGACCTACTGTGCTTGTATCACACCCAAACTTTTTAACTTTGAAGATGAAGTTGAACCTAATCAAGAACAGGCCTAGTTATTAAACAAACACTAATGGTCAGCAAAGGTTTTCATGCAGCACGCCAAGAGTACCCACATAGACACCTGAGAATACTTGAGTCTCCTTTGCATTGAGCAATTATTTTACTGATATGGGGCTTCCATGGTAGCACGTTACCCAGCCACATGACGGGAAATCTTACCACTGTTTGACCATGTAATTTCAAATCAGCTGCAGGGTCTATTTGTGAAACGCCGTAACCTGTGTTTCAGCTAGAGATGAAGGGAGCTAGGGCCTTACTCTTTGGAGAGAAGGAGGATGAGAGGAGACATGATGGAGGTGTACAAGATAATAAGAGGAATAGATAGAGTGGACAGCCAGCGCCTCTTCCCCAGGGCACCACTGCTCAATACAAGAGGACATGGCTTTAAGGTGAGGGGTGGGAAGTTCTAGGGGGATATTAGAGGAAGATTTTTTACTCAGAGAGTGGTTGGTGCGTGGAATGCACTGCCTGAGTCAGTGGTGGAGGCAGATACACTAGTGAAGTTTAAGAGACTGATAGACAGGTATACGGAGGAATTTAAGGTGGGGGCTTATATGGGAGGCAGTGTTTGAGGGTCGGCACAACATTGTGGGCCGAAGGGCCTGTACTGTGCTGTACTATTCTATGTTCTATGAAAGCTTAAATCCCCGATGGTTTGACGTTGGTAATCGCTAATCACATCCTTCAGCCAGTAAAATTGAAATTTCTACTGCTAATCCATAAAGCCCGCAAAATTGTAGGCCACTGAGTCTTACTTCAGTGGTTGGTAAGTTGATGGAGAAGATCCTGAGAGGCAGGATTTATGAACATTTGGAGAGGCATAATATGATTAGGAATAGTCAGCATGGCTTTGTCAAAGGCAGGTCGTGCCTTACGAGCCTGATTGAATTTTTTGAGGATGTGACTAAACACATTGATGAAGGAAGAGCAGTAGATGTAGTGTATATGGATTTCAGCAAGGCATTTGATAAGGTACCTCATGCAAGGCTTATTGAGAAAGTAAGGAGGCATGGGATCCAAGGGGACATTGCTTTGTGGACTCAGAACTGGCTTGCCCACAGAAGGCAAAGAGTGGTTGTAGACGGGTCATATTCTGCATGGAGGCCGGTGACCAGTGGTGTGCCTCAGGGATCTGTTCTGGGACCCCTACTCTTCGGGATTTTTATAAATGACCAGGATGAGGAAGTGGAGGGATAGGTTAGTAAGTTTGCTGATGACACAAAGGTTGGGGGTGTTGTGGATAGTGTGGAGGGCTGTCAGAGGTTACAGCGGGACATTGATAGGATGCAAAACTGGGCTGAGAAGTGGCAGATGGAGTTCAACCCAGATAAGTGTGAGGTGGTTCATTTTGGTAGGTCAAATATGATGGCAGAATATAGTAGTAATGGTAAGACTCTTGGCAGTGTGGAGGATCTCTCTCCCGCCTTCTCCCCCAAAAACCCACGCATCACACTAACTTACAGACACACAGAACCTGTAACATAATCCAAACAAACTGCTAGCGGGAGGACTTTCTCAGCAGTTAACATAACAAGGAAGCCCTTTCAATTATAACATAACAAAGAAGCCATTTGATAGAACATAGAATAGTACAGCACAGTACAGGCCCTTCAGCCCACAATGTTGTGCCGATCCTCAAACCCTGCCTCCCATATAACCCCCCACCTTAAATTCCTCCATATACCTGTCTAGTAGTCTCTTAAACTTCACTAATGTATCTGCCTCCACCACTGACTCAGGCAGTGCATTCCACGCACCAACCACTCTCTGAGTAAAAAACCTTCCTCTAATATCCCCCTTGAACTTCCCACCCCTCACCTTAAAGCCATGTCCTCTTGTATTGAGCAGTGGTGCCCTGGGGAAGAGGCGCTGGCTATCCACTCTATTTATTCCTCTTATTATCTTGTACACCTCTATCATGTCTCCTCTCATCCTCCTTCTCTCCAAAGAGTAAAGCCCTAGCTCCCTTAATCTCTGATCATAATGCATACTCTCTAAACCAGGCAGCATCCTGGTAAATCTCCTCTGTACCCTTTCCAATGCTTCCACATCCTTCCTATAGTGAGGCGACTAGAACTGGACACAGTACTCCAAGTGTGGCCTGACCAGAGTTTTATAGAGCATCGCGACTCTTAAACTCTATCCCTCGACTTATGAAAGCTAACGCCCCATAAGCTTTCTTAACTACCCTATCCAGCTGTGAGGCAACTTTCAGGGATCTGTGGACATGTACCCCCAGATCCCTCTGCTCCTCCACACTACCAAGTACCCTGCCATTTACTTTAATTAGACTACGCAGTAACATAAAAGAGGAATCTCCTTGCTTAACTTACCTACCGCACGAGGCAGTGTTTGTAGCCCTGTATTATTTAATATTGTGATGAGTGATATTTTCTCTGAGACCCTGCATAGGCTGTCCAAATTTAAAACAACACTACTGGAAAATAGAGGTAAACAACAGGAATTCTGCAGATGCTGGAAATTCAAGCAACACACATCAAAGTTGCTGGTGAAACGCAGCAGGCCAGGCAGCATCTCCAGGAAGAGGTGCAGTCGACGTTTCAGGCCGAGACCCTTCGTCAGGACTAACTGAAGGAAGAGTGAGTAAGGGATTTGAAAGTTGGAGGGGGAGATCCAACTTTTAAATCCCTTACTCACTCTTCCTTCAGTTAGTCCTGACGAAGGGTCTCGGCCTGAAACGTCGACTGCACCTCTTCCTGGAAAACTAAGTGATCTGGCCTTGCCGTATAGTCAGGAGGGTTCGACGGTGGGTCGAGATGCCCCGGGTCGGAAGGCGAACAGCACGCCGTGCACACGAAGGTCAGCTCGTACCGAAGTCGGCCGCCGTCGCTCACCGGTGTCTCGTGTCGCCCTTCCTTGCAGGTCGGACGCGGCGGCGAGCCGGGGGAGGGGGCCGCGGAGATGCCGTTCGCCTGCTCGGACTGCGGGAGGAGATTCACCCAGTCGTCGCACCTCCTGGCGCACCAGTCGGCCCACACGGGCAGGAAGCCCTTCGCCTGCCCCGACTGCGGCAAGGGGTTCACCCGGGCCGCCTACCTCCGGCGGCACCAGTCGGCGCACACCGGGAGGAAGCCCTTCGCCTGCTCCGACTGCGAGAAGGGCTTCACCCGCTCCTCCGACCTGCTGGCCCACCAGTCGGTGCACACCGGCGAGCGGCCCTTCCCCTGCCCGGAGTGCGGGAAGGCCTTCAGCCAGTCCTTCCAGCTGAAGGTCCACCGGCGGGTCCACACCGGCGAGCGGCCCTTCCCCTGCCCCGAGTGCGGGAGGGCCTTCAGCCAATCGTCCCACCTGCAGAGGCACCGGCGCCTGCACTCGGGCGAGCGGCCGTTCGTCTGCCCGGACTGCGGCAAAGGGTTCATCTGGTCCTTCGAGCTGAGGCTTCACCGGCGGCTCCACAGCGGCCCGCTGCCCTTCGCCTGCCCCGACTGCGCCAAGGGCTTCGCCCGCTCCTTCGAGCTGACGCTGCACCGGCGGGTCCACACCGGCGAGCGGCCGTTCGCCTGCCCCGAGTGCGGCCGGCGCTTCACGCAGCTCTCCAACCTGCAGACGCACCGGACGGTGCACACCGGGGAGAGGCCCTACCCCTGCTCGGAGTGCGGGAAGGCCTTCGCCCGCTCCTCCCACCTGGTGGCCCACTACCGGGTCCACACCGGCGAGCGGACGAAATGAGACCCCCCCACCACCCACCCGCCGCGGCCGTCCTCCGAATCTGGGGGCGGTGGGGGGGGGGGGAATGAGAGCTCCGGGGGGTGTCTCCTGAGAAGTAAATTAGGCCCCCTTTCCAAACCCTGCCGCAGCTGTCCGTGAATCTTAACCACACACCCGGAGCCCAGCCTCGATGTCCTTTCCACAGCGGTCCTTTTAAATCCAACCCCTGCGCCAACGTGCGGGGCGGCGAGCTTGCCCGTGAATTCCCCGGGCGCGACTTCTTCCCGCGGGACCGAGGACGGCGAGGAGCGGGAGTCTTATTTTCAAAGTGGACTCGCAGCGTGTCTCTCCGTGCTCGACCCCCGGGAGAGAGAGATTCGTTTTCTTCCGGGCAGACTCGACAAATGCAATGACCGCGATAGAATTCACCCACAGGGCGGACGACACAGTGCCCACAAACAAAAATAAATTAATAAATGAGCTGTAAGCATCGAGGATGTGAGACGGACAGTCCTTAAGAGTGAGTCTGTAGGTTGTGGGAACGTTTCAGTGACAGGGCGAGTGAAGTTATCCCCTCTACTTCAAGAGGCCGATGGTTGAGGGGTGATAATTGTCCCTGAACCTGGTGGTGTGGGTACTGAGGCTCCTGTCCCTCCTTCCTGATGGTTGAGGGGTGATAACTGTCCCTGAACCTGGTGGTGTGGGTCCTGAGGCTCTTGTACCTCCTTCCTGATGGTTGAGGGGTGATAACTGTTCCTGAACCTGGTGGTGTGGGTCCTGAGGCTCCTGTACCTCCTTCCTGATGGTTGAGGGGTGATAACTGTCCCTGAACCTGGTGGTGTGGGTCCTGAGGCTCCTGTACCTCCTTCCTGATGGTTGAGGGGTGATAACTGTTCCTGAACCTGGTGGTGCGGGTCCTGAGGCTCCTGTACCTCCTTCCTGATGGTTGAGGGGTGATAACTGTCCCTGAACCTGGTGGTGTGGGTCCTGAGGCTCCTGTCCCTCCTTCCTGATGGTTGAGGGGTGATACCTGTTCCTGAACCTGGTGGTGTGGGTCCTGAGGCTCCTGTACTTCCTTCCTGATGGTTGAGGGGTGATAACTGTCACTGAATCTGGTGGTGTGGGTCCTGAGGCTCCTGTCCCTCCTTCCGGATGGTTGAGGGGTGATAACTGTTCCTGAACCTGGTGGTGTGGGTCCTGAGGCTCCTGTACCTCCTTCCTGATTGTTGAGGGGTGATAACTGTCCCTGAACCTGGTGGTGTGGGTCCTGAGGCTCCTGTACCTCCTTCCTGATTGTTGAGGGGTGATAACTGTCCCTGAACCTGGTGGTGTGGGTCCTGAGGCTCCTGTACCTCCTTCCTGATGGTTGAGAGGTGATAAGTGTTCCTGAACCTGGTGGTGTGGGTCCTGAGGCTTCTGATGGTTGAGGGGTGATAACTGTCCCTGAACCTGGTGGTGTGGGTCCTGAGGCTCCTGTACCTCCTTCCTGATGTTTGAGGGGTGATAACTGTTCCTGAACCCGGTGGTGTGGGTCCTGAGGCTCCTGTACCTCCTTCCTGATGGTTGAGGAGTGATAACTGTCCCTGAACCTGGTGGTGTGGGTCCTGTATCTCCTTCCCGATGGCAGCAGCGAGAAGAGAGCGTGTCCTGGGTGGTGTGGGTCCTGTATCTCCTTCCCGATGGCAGCAGTGAGAAGAGAGCGTGTCCTGGGTGGTGTGGGCCCTGTATCTCCTTCCCGATGGCAGCAGCGAGAAGAGAGCGTGTCCTGGGTGGTGTGGGCCCTGTATCTCCTTCCCGATGGCAGCAGCGAGAAGAGAGCGTGTCCTGGGTGGTGGGGGTCCCTGATGATTTCACGGCCGTCTGAAGGACTCGCAGGACTTAAATCACAAGTGCGCAGGTATGGCGCCTTTCACCCGCTGGAGGTTCATCGCCGTGGCCTGAAATGCGGGGGGCGGGTGGCGGACCCCAACTCCAAGCCAGGCTGAAACGCAAAGGTGGTGGCCCCCTCTGCCCAGCGAAGTTGAAGATGTGCGGGGCAGGATTGGTGTATCGAAGGGGAAATGAGGGACCGGAGGGCGGGGGGGGGGGTTGCGGGGGGGGGGGGGGTGCGGTTGCTGCCAATGAATGACGTGGGGGCAAAGTTTGGAGCTGTTTTAGAGTCGATCGCTCGTGAGCAGCCTGCCGCCTTAAACCCTCAGAAGAATATGGACTGGATTGGCCCCGTTTGGCGGAGGGGCTGGCAATGGGCGCCAGCGCTTTCGAACCCGGAAACCTCCGAGCCCCAGAACTTTTCTACGACCGAAAGTCGCGTGTGCAGGTGCCGGGGGGCCTGTTATGAACTTTAAGACCTGAAATAAGTATCTCCGCATTGGATGACTTTGCTTGTAGAATTAACTAAGTAGTTTATGATTATTATTGTCTCTGCGTTCGGATGGAATTTTTCTTTGGGTACCTGCTCCACGCTCGACCACATCTTACATTACTCTTTCTTCTCCAAGTAGTCGCTTCCTGTGTCAATTCTCCTGTTCTGTCAACTGTTAATAAAACGAGCGCGAAGCGGCGAGTTTCACGGCTCATTCCTGCTTTCCCAAAGAGGAACACCAGAATCCGTGAGTTAGCGTAGTCGGCAGGATGTAAACGGCAGGGTCCGTCAGTGGGCGTAGTTGGCAGGATTTAAATGCCGGAGTCTGTCAATTGGCATAGTCGGCAGGATTTAAATGCCAGGGTCTGTCAATTGGCATAGTCGGCAGGATTTAAATGCCAGGGTCTGTCAATTGGCACAGTGGGCGGGTTTTAAATGCCAGGGTCTACCAATTGGCATAGTCGGCAGGATTTAAACGCCAGGGTCCGCCAATTGGCACAGTGGGCAGGATTTGGAGCTCAGAACAGTCCGAACCAGAGAGGATATTTAGCCCGTCGACAAAAAGGGGGTAAGAATTTCCTTTCGGGCTCCAAGCTGCCTGACAGAAAACTAGATCTGGCGTCTTCGTCTTCGGATGGAAATCAGGGATGAGGACTCGGGGCGGCGTTGCCAGAAAAATGGGCCGCAGATGGAATTCAGTGCAGACAGGTGCCAGGAGGTGCACTTCTGTCGGACTAACCAGGGTAGGTCTCGCACGGTGAACGGTCGGGCACTGAGGAGTGCGGTAGAACAAAGGGATCTGGGAATACAGGTACACAATTCGTCAAAAGCGGTGCCACAGGAAGATAGGGTCGAAAAGAAAGCTTTTGGCACGTTGGCCTTCGTAAATCAAAGTATTGGATACGGGGGATGGGTTGTTGTGCTGAAGCTGTATAAGATGTTGGTGAGGTCTAATTTGGAGTATAAATTCTACCATATAACAATTACAGCACGGAAACAAGCCATCTCGGCCCTTCTAGTCCGTGCCGAACTCTTACTCTCACCTAGTCCCACCGACCTGCACTCGGCCCATAACCCTCCATTCCCTTCCTGTCCATATATCTGTCCAATTTAACTTTAAACGACAACATCGAACCTGCCCCAACCACTTCTCGTTCCACACAGCCACCACTCTCAGAGTAAAGAAGTTCCCCCTCATGTTACCCCTAAACTTTTGCCCTTTAACTCTCAACTCATGTTCTCTTGTTTGAATCTCCCCCACTCTCAATGGAAAAAGCCTATCCACGTCAAATCTATCTATCTCCCTCATAATTTTAAACACCTCTATCAAGTCCCCCCTCAACCTTCTACGCTCCAAAGAATAAAGACCTAACTTGTTCAACCTTTCTCTGTAATTTAGGAGATGAAACCAGGTAACGTTCTAGTAAATCTTCTCTGTACTCTCTCAGTTTTGTTGACATCTACCCGCAGGAACGATGTCAATAAGCTTGAAAGAGTGCAGGGAAAATTTACAAGGATGTAGACGGTTCTGGGGGACCTGGGTTATGAGGGAAGATTGAGTAGGTTTGGGCTGGAGTTCTTGGAATGTAGAGGATTAGTCATAGTCATAGTCATACTTTATTGATCCCCAGGGGAAATTGGTTTTCGTTACAGTTGCACTATAAATAATAAATAGTAATAAAACCATAAATAGTTAAATAGTAATATGTAAATTATGCCAGGAAATAAGTCCAGGACCAGCCTATTGGCTCAGGGTGTCTGACCCTCCAAGGGAGGAGTTGTAAAGTTTGATGGCCACAGTCAGGAATGACTTCCTATGACGCTCTGTGCTGCATCTCGGTGGAATGAGTCTCTGGCTGAATGTACTCCTGTGCCCACCCAGTACATTATGTAGTGGATGGGAGACATTGTCCAAGATGGCATGCAACTTGGACAGCATCCTCTGTTCAGACACCACCGTCAGAGAGTCCAGTTCCATCCCTACAACATCACTGGCCTTACGAATGAGTTTGTTGATTCTGTTGGTGTCTGCTACCCTCAGCCTGCTACCCCAGCACACAACAGCAAACATGATTTCATTGGAAAGGGTACAGAGGAGATTTACCACGATGCTGCCTGGTTTAGAGAGTATGCATTATGATCAGAGATTAAGGGAGCTAGGGCTTTGCTCTTTGGAGAGAAGGAGGATGAGAGGAGACATGATAGAGGTGTACAAGATAATAAGAGGAATAGATAGAGTGGATAGTCAGCGCCTCTTCCCCAGGGCACCACTGCTCAATACAAGAGGACATGGCTTTAAGGTAAGGGGTGGGAAGTTCAAGGGGGATATTAGAGGAAGGTTTTTTACTCAGAGAGTGGTCGGTGCGTGGAATGCACTGCCTGAGTCAGTGGTGGAGGCAGATACACTAGTGAAGTTTAAGAGACTACTAGATAGGTATATGGAAGAATTTAAGGTGGGGGGTTATATGGGAGGCAGGGTTTGAGGGTCGGCACAACATTGTGGGCCGAAGGGCCTGTACAGTGCTGTACTATTCTATGTTCTATGATCGCGCTGGCCACCACAGGATTAAGAGGAGATCTGATAGAGGTCTATGAGGGGTATAGGAAGGGTAAATGCAAACAGGCTTTTCTTCCTCTGAGGTTGGGTGGGACGACAAGCCAGAGGTCATGGGTTAAAGGTGAAAGGTGAATACGTTTAAGGGGAACACGAGGGGAGGGCGGCGGGGGTGTGGAACGAGCCGCCAGTGGAAGTGGTGCGTGCGAGCTCGTCCAGGAGATGCTTGGGGAGGGACGTGGACGGTAGGGAAACGGAGGGCTGTGGTCCGGTGCCGGTCGGCGGTTTCAAAGCTCTTGTCACGGACCAAAGGCTACTAAAGGGCTCTAACCCGAATAAAGTATTTAAGTCGAAGAAAATTAATGGGGAAAGGCCCCAACAAGGTCTGCAGATGCTGGAAATCCAGAGCAACGCACACAAAATTGCTGGAGGAACTCAGCAGGTCGGGCAGCGTCAGTGGAAACGAGCCAAGGTCCCGGGGGCCGCGACGCCTCTTCGGGGTTGGGGAGGCGCCTAGATGCCGGAGTGAAAAAAGGCGGGGTGGGTGGGGTTGGTGAGGAGGATGGTTTGAAGGTGCCGGGGGAAAGCCAGGCGAGTGGAAAAGATCAAGTTATCACAAACGTGAGAAGATCTTGCACCCCGTCCCACTGCGATCTCTCCTTCCTCCCTCTGCCCCGACCCCGAGCAAACCGTTCCGCTCAAACGTTAGTCCCCCTTCAGTTCAGGTGCAAACCCTCCCTTCCGTCCAGGTCCCACCTTCCCTGGAAGAGAGCCCGATGATCTTAAAAACCCTGAAGCACTCCCTCCTGCCGCAAGTCCTTAGCCGCGTCTTTAAACTGTCTGATCTTCTCATTTCTGGCCTCACCTGAGGTTACAACCCCGTGGCAGGCTCTGCCCTTCCACTTACCACCTAACTCCCCGAACTGTCAGTACCTCCAGTTGAACTCTTGTTGTTTTGTGTGTTTCCCCCCCCCCCCACCCCCCGAGCTGTCAGTCTGTGGTTTTGTATTGCCATGTGCTCCTGTCCCCGCTTCTGCCCTACTACTCCGGCCCCTGTATTACTGAGTACTCTGTCTCTCATCTGTTTCCCATTATTACCTGTATTGCTGCCCCCTGTGTCTCAATGTGCTCCACCTGTCGTCTGCCTCTCTGTATATTGCTCAGTGTATTCCAGTCCTGCGTTTTCACCTGCCTTGTGGCCGGATTGTGCTAGGGATTGGACACGCTGGAGGCAGGAAACATGTTCCCGATGCTGGGGGAGTCCAGAACCAGAGGCCGCAGTTTGGGAATAAGGGGGTAGGCCATTTAGAACGGAGTTGAGGAAAAACTTTTTCACCCAGAGAGTTGTGAATCTGTGGAATGCTCCGCCTCAGAAGGCAGTGGGAGGCCAATTCTCTGGATGCTTTCAAGAAAGAGTTAGATAGAGCTCTTAAAGATAGCGTAGTCAATGGATATGGGGGGAGAGGGCAGGAACGGGGTACTGATTGTGGATGATCAGCCGTGATCACAGTGAATGGCGGTGCTGGCTCGAGGGGCCAAATAGCCCACTCCTGCACCTGTTATCTATTGAATTTTCCTGAGCCTTTCCAGCACTCGTATCTGACCTCTGTCCGTCACTCGATTAATATCACTGCGTGCACCGTGCCGGGTCCCTGACGCGAACTCCCCTTTGCCCTCGCGGACCACGACTTCCGGCTGTTCCCCCTCCCGCTTCAGGATGCTGGGGGCTCGATCCGGAGTGTCCCCGGGACCCTGGCGCTCCGGAGGCCAGCATCCCAGCCGGGAATCTCGTTCTCGCTCCGCAGGAGGCCCCCGTCGCCGCTTCGCCCCTTCCCTCCTGAGCCACAGGGGTCAGAGTCGGTGGTCAGAGAGCTGCCTGCTGTGACTTCCCTCTGCTCGGCCACCCGCCCCCCGAAAATTTCCCGGTGTTGAGGGAACGGGGGGGGGGGTGATGACCACAGGTTTACTAATTTACAGTTTGTTCTCTGTTGACTGCAATGGAGAGCCATCTGGAGACATATGGCAGAGCTAAGCAACTGGACGGGTAAAGCGACCCGAATGGGATGCAGACCCCCAAATAGTGGCAAAGACATGCTCTACAAATTACAGCGGGAGGTAGAGAATGCAGTCCAAAAGGTCAATATTAATTGGAGGGGGTGGGGGTTAAATACGCAGACAGACTGGGAAAATCTGGTTGCTGCTGGATCCAGATCAAGCGGGGTGGGGGGGGTTGGATTTCTAGAATGCTTACTCGATGGCTTTTTTTCGGAGCAGCGAGTCTGGATTGTGCAACGGACTGGAATTGATTAGAGGGCTTAGGGTAAGGGAACACCGAGGGGCCCAGTGGATGGAACTCACCCCGCAATTTGAAAAGGAGAAGCTGAAGTCGGACTTGTAAAGGGAATTACAGGGGCACGAGAGAGGAGCTGGCCAGAATGGACTGGGAAAAGAACACTGGCAGGGATGACGGCAGAGCAGCGATGGCTGGAAAATTTTTGGAATTAATTCGGAAGGCGCAGGATATACGCATCCCAAAGGGGAAGAAGAATCCTGGAGGAAAGATGACCCAACTGTGGCTAACGTGAGAAATCAAAGCCGAAGAGAGGGCGTATAATGGAGCAAAATTTAGTGGGAAGTTCGAGGGTCGGGAAGCATTTGAAAACGAACAGGAGGCATCTAAAAAGTCATTAAGAAGGAAATGTCACAGTGGGGGCCGCTGGGAGCGGACCCAAAGGCAAGGCACAGACACTGAAGAACAAGGAACAGGACTAGGACTAGAGTTAAGCAGGAGAAGTGGGGAAGAAAGGACGCCGGACATGACCCATGACCTGGACGAGGCAAGGATACAGGGTCTGGGCTAGGGCATTGGCTAGGCAAGCGGACCAGGACAAGGAACTGGGAACTAGGAGCCTGGGCTTGGACTCCGAGCCGGAGACTGGGCAAGGACCCAGAACCTGGGACTTGACTCGGGCTTGGACCCCGGAACTAGGCGAGGACATGACGTGGCTGCACGACTGGACGTGACTTTGTGTTCTTCATGGCTTGGGTTTCTTTGCGGCTTGGGTATGGACTCCGAGCCAGAGACTGGGCAAGGACCCTGAACCTGAGACTTAGACCATAAGACAAAGGAGCAGAAGTCGGCCATTCGGCCCATCGAGTCTGCTCCGCCATTTTATCATGAGCTGATCCATTCTCCCGTTTAGTTCCACTCCCCCGCCTTCTCACCATAACCTTTGATGCCCTGGCTACTCAGATACCTATCAATCTCTGCCTTAAAGACACCCAATGACTTGGCCTCCACTGCTGCCCGTGGCAACAAATTTCATAGATTCACCACCCTCTGACTAAAAAAATTTCTTCGCACTTCTGTTCTGAATGGGCGCCCTTTAGTCCTTAATTCATGCTCTCTCGTACTAGACTCCCCCATCATGGGAAACAACTTTGCCACATCCACTCTGTCCATGCCTTTTAACATTCGAAATGTTTCTATGAGGTCTCCCCTCATTCTTCGAAACTCCAAGGAATACAGTCCAAGAGCGGACAAACGTTCCTCATATGTTAACCCTCACATTCCCGGAATCATTCAGGTGAATCTTCTCTGTACCCTCTCCAACGTCAGCACATCTTTTCTTAAATAAGGAGACCAAAACTGCCCACAGTACTCCAAGTGAGGTCTCACCAGTGCCTTATAGAGCCTCAACATCACATCCCTGCTCCTATACTCTATTCCTCTAGAAATGAATGCCAACATTGCATTCGCTTTCTTCACTACCGACTCAACCTGGAGGTTAACCTTAAGGGAATCCTGTACGAGGACTCCCAAGTCCCGTTGCATCTCAGAACTTTGAATTCTTTCCCCATTTAAATAATAGTCTGCCCGTTTATTTGGCTTGGACTCCAGAACCGGGCGAGGCGAGGCTTCAGACGAGGCAAGGCGAGGCAAAGCTTCAGGCGAGGCGAGGCGAGGCTTCAGGTGAGGCAACAGAAGGAAGGGGAAGGGGAAGGGGAAGGGGAAGGGGAAGGGGAAGGGGAAGGGGAAGGGGAAGGGGAAGGGGAAGGGAAGGGAAGGGAAGGGAAGGGAAGGGATTCAGATAGGGGGTTTGGACAGGAACAGTCCAGTAGACGGAGGCTGAATCCTGAAGCTATTTATGAAGCCAGCCCAAACGAGAATCAGCTGCCCTCAACAGAAACTGGGGAAAACCGGAAGACATGGAACAAGGAGCATGGACCGGACCGAGAACCGGAATGCGGATTTCACGGACTGGACCATGACACGAAAAGTGGGAATACGAAGGTAAGCCGGCCAACAACATGGAAGAGGATGCCAACAGTTGCTTCAGGTCTAACAACAGTAAAAGAGGGGGCGAGAGTAGATATCGGACAGCTCGAAAACGATGTTGGAGAGGTAGGAACGGGGGACAAGGAAATGGCGGACGAACTGAACAAGTATTTTGCATCAGTCTTCACTGTGAAAGGCACTTAGCAGTGTGGTGGAGGTTCCTGGGTGTCAGGGGACAGAAGTGAGGGAAGCTACCATTACCAGGGAGAAGGTTCTTGGGAAACCGCAAGGTCTGAAGGTGGGTAAGTCACCTGGACAAGATGGTGTGAAAGAGATGGCTGAAGAGATTGTTGAGGCGTTAGGAATGATCTTCCAAGAATCCAGTGACTCTGGCACGGTCCCGGAGGAATGGAAAATTGCAAATGGCGCTCCACTCTTTAAGAAGGGAGAGAGGCAGAAGAACGGAAACTATAGACCAGTTGCTCTGACCTCAGTGTGTTGGGAAGATGTTGGGGTCGATTGTTAAGGATTTGGTTTTGGGGTACTTGGAGGCACATGAGAAAATACTCTGTAGTCAGCATCGTTTCCTCAAGGGAAAAATCTTGCCTGACAAACTTGTTGGAATTCTTTGAAGAATTGAGAAGCAGGGCGGACAAAGGAGAATCGGCAGCCACTGTGTACTTGGATTTTCAGAAGGGCTTTGACAAGGTGCCACACGTGAGGCTGCTTAACAAGCTACGAGCCCGTGGTATTACAGGAAAGATGCTAGCATGGGTAAAACCTGGCTGATCGGCAGGAGGCAAAGAGTGGGAATAAAGGGAACCCTTTCCAAATGGCTGCCGGTGACGAACGGTGTCCCACAGGGAGTCTGTGATGGGACCGATTCTTTTCACGTTATATGTCAATGACTTCGATGACAGAATTGATGGCTTTGTTCGCAAAGTTTGCAGAGGACATGAAGATAGGTGGAGGGGCAGGTTGCTCTGAGGAAGTAGAGAGGCTACAGAAAGACTTCGACAGATTAGGAGATGGGCAAAGAAAAGGCAGGTGGAATACAGTGTCGGGAAGTGTACGGTCATGCACTTTGGTAGAAGATAAGAAAGGGCTGTCTATTTTCCAAATGGTGCGAAAAATTGAAAATCCTGAGGCGTAAAGGCCTTGGAGCTCCTTGTGCAGGATTCCCTGAAGGTTGATTTCCAGGTCGAGTCGCTGGTGAGGAAGGGAAATGCCATATTTGCATTCATATCCAGAGGACTAGCATATAAAAGCAAGGATGTAATGCTCAGACTTCATAGAGCACGGGTGAGGCCACAGCTGGGGTATTGAGAAGAGTTTCGGTTCCCTGATCTGAGGAGGGATGTTGTGAAACTGGAGAGGGTTCAAAGGAGTTCATGAAAGTCGATTCCGGGATTGAGAGGCGTGGCAGATGAAGAGCGTTTGACGGCTGTGGGCCAGAAGCCAGAAGAATGAGGGGTGACCTCATTGAAACCTATCGAATGGTGAAAATCCTTGACAGAGTGGATGTGGAGAGGATGTTTCTTATGGTGGGGGAGTCGGGGACCAGAGGGCACAGATAGAGTGGATGTGGAGAGGATGTTTCTTATGGTGGGGAAGTCTAGGACCAGAGGGCACAGATAGAGTGGATGTGGAGAGGATGTTTCCTGTAGTGGGGGAGTCTAGGACCAGAGGACACAGATAGAGTGGATGTGGAGAGGATGTTTCCTGTAGTGGGGGAGTCTAGGACCAGAAGACACAGATAGAGTGGATGTGGAGAGGATGTTTCCTGTAGTGGGGGAGTCTAGGACCAGAGGGCACAGATAGAGTGGATGTGGAGAGGATGTTTCCTGTAGTGGGGGAGTCTCAGACCAGAGGGCACAGATAGAGTGGAGGTGGAGAGGATGTTTCCTGTAGTGGGGGGAGTCTAGGAGCAGAGGACACAGATAGAGTGGATGTGGAGAGGATGTTTCCTGTAGTGGGGGAGTCTGGGACCAGAGGACACAGATAGAGTGGATGTGGAGAGGATGTTTCCTGTAGTGGGGGAGTCTAGGACCAGAGGACACAGATAGAGTGGATGTGGAGAGGATGTTTCCTGTAGTGGGGGGAGTCTAGGACCAGAGGACACAGATAGAGTGGATGTGGAGAGGATGTTTCCTGTAGTCAGGGGAGTCTAGGACCAGAGGACACAGACAGAGTGGATGTGGAGAGGATGTTTCCTGTAGTGGGGGAGTCTAGGACCAGAGGGCACAGATAGAGTGGATGTGGAGAGGATGTTTCCTGTAGTGGGGGAGTCTAGGACCAGAGGACACAGATAGAGTGGATGTGGAGAGGATGTTTCCTGTAGTCAGGGGAGTCTAGGACCAGAGGACACAGATAGAGTGGATGTGGAGAGGATGTTTCCTGTGGTGGGGGGAGTCTAGGAGCAGAGGACACAGATAGAGTGGATGTGGAGAGGATGTTTCCTGTAGTGGGGGAGTCCAGGACCAGAGGACACAGATAGAGTGGATGTGGAGAGGATGTTTCCTGTAGTGGGGGAGTCTAGGACCAGAGGACACAGATAGAGTGGATGTGGAGAGGATGTTTCCTGTAGTGGGGGAGTCTAGGACCAGTGGACACAGATAGAGTGGATGTGGAGAGGATGTTTCCTGTAGTGGGGGAGTCTAGGACCAGAGGACACAGATAGAGTGGATGTGGAGAGGATGTTTCCTATAGTGGGGGGAGTCCAGAACCAGAGGACACAGATAGAGTGGATGTGGACAGGATGTTTCCTGTAGTGAGGGAGTCTGGGACCAGAGGACACAGATAGAGTGGATGTGGAGAGGATGTTTCCTGTAGTCGGGGGAGTCCAGGACCAGAGGACACAGATAGAGTGGATGTGGACAGGATGTTTCCTGTAGTGAGGGAGTCTGGGACCAGAGGACACAGATAGAGTGGATGTGGAGAGGATGTTTCCTGTAGTGGGGGAGTCTCAGACCAGAGGACACAGATAGAGTGGATGTGGAGAGGATGTTTCCTGTAGTGGGGGTGTCTCGGACCAGAGGACACAGATAGAGTGGATGTGGAGAGGATGTTTCCTGTAGTCAGGGGAGTCTAGGACCAGAGGACACAGATAGAGTGGATGTGGAGAGGATGTTTCCTGTGGTGGGGGGAGTCTAGGAGCAGAGGACACAGATAGAGTGGATGTGGAGAGGATGTTTCCTGTAGTGGGGGAGTCTAGGACCAGAGGACACAGATAGAGTGGATGTGGAGAGGATGTTTCCTGTAGTGGGGGGAGTCTAGGACCAGAGGACACAGATAGAGTGGATGTGGAGAGGATGTTTCCTATAGTGGGGGAGTCTCGGACCAGAGGACACGGATAGAGTGGATGTGGAGAGGATGTTTCCTGTAGTGGGGGAGTCTAGGACCAGAGGACACAGATAGAGTGGATGTGGAGAGGATGTTTCCTGTAGTGGGGGCGTCTCGGACCAGAGGACACAGATAGAGTGGATGTGGAGAGGATGTTTCCTGTAGTGGGAGAGTCTAGGACCAGAGGACACAGATAGAGTGGATGTGGAGAGGATGTTTCCTGTCATGGGGGAGTCTGGGACCAGAGGACACAGATAGAGTGGATGTGGAGAGGATGTTTCCTGTAGTGGGGGCGTCTCGGACCAGAGGACACAGATAGAGTGGATGTGGAGAGGATGTTTCCTGTAGTGGGAGAGTGTAGGACCAGAGGACACAGATAGAGTGGATGTGGAGAGGATGTTTCCTGTAGTGGGAGAGTCTAGGACCAGAGGACACAGATAGAGTGGATGTGGAGAGGATGTTTCCTGTAGTGGGGGGAGTCTGGGACCAGAGGACACAGATAGAGTGGATGTGGGGAGGTTATTTCTGATAATGGGGGGAGTCTAGGACCAGAGGACACAGATAGAGTGGATGTGGAGAGGATGTTTCCTGTAGTGGGTGAACATAAAAAAAAACATAGAACAGTACAGCACAGTACAGGCCCTTCGGCCCACAATGTTGTGCCGACCCTCAAACCCTGCCTCCCATATAACCCCCCACCTTAAATTCCTCCATATACCTGTCTAGTAGTTTCTTAAACTTCACTAGTGTATCTGCCTCCACCACTGACTCAGGCAGTGCATTCCACGCACCAACCACTCTCTGAGCGAAAAACCTTCCTCTAATATCCCCCTTGAACTTCCCACTCCTCACCTTAAAGCCATGTCCTCTTGTACTGAGCAGTGGTGCCCTGGGGAAGAGGCGCTGGCTGTCCACTCTATCTATTCCTCTTATTATCTTGTACACCTCTATCATGTCTCCTCTCATCCTCCTTCTCTCCAAAGAGTAAAGTCCAAGCTCCCTTAATCTCTGATCATAATGCATACTCTCTAAACCAGGCAGCGTCCTGGTAAATCTCCTCTGTACCCTTTCCAATGCTTCCACATCCTTCTTACAGTCAGGCGACCGGAACTGGGCACAGTACTCCAAGCAACAGGAATTCTGCAGATGCTGGAAATTCAAGCAACACACATCAAAGTTGCTGGTGGAACGCAGCAGGCCAGGCAGCATCTGTAGGAAGAGATGCAGTCGACATTTCAGGCCGAGACTCTTCGTCAGGACTAACTGAAGGAAGAGCTAGTAAGAGATTTGAAAGTTGGAGGGGGAGAGGGAGATCCAAAATGATAGGAGAAACAGGAGGGGGAGGGATGGAGCCAAGAGCTGGACAGGTGATTGGCAAAAGGGATATGAGAATCATGGGACAGGAGGCCCAGGGAGAAAGGCAAGTCGGGGGGGGGGAGGAAACCCAGAGGATGGACAAGGGGTATAGTGAGAGGGGCAGAGGGAGAAAAAGGAGAGTGAGAGAAAGAATGTGTGTATATAAATAAATAACAGATGGGGTACGAGGGGGAGGTGGGGCATTAGCGGAAGTTAGAGAAGTCAATGTTCATGCCATCAGGTTGGAGGCTACCCAGACGGAATATAAGGTGTTGTTCCTCCAACCTGAGTGTGGCTTCATCTTTACAGTAGAGGAGGCCGTGAATAGACATGTCAGAATGGGAATGGGATGTGGAATTAAAATGTGTGGCCACTGGGAGATCCTGCTTTCTCTGGAGGACAGAGCGTAGATGTTCAGCAAAACGATCTCCCAGTCTGCGTCGGGTCTCGCCAATATATAGAAGGCCACATCGGGAGCACCGGACGCAGTATATCACCCCAGCCGACTCACAGGTGAAGTGTCGCCTCACCTGGAAGGACTCCAAGTGTGTCCTAACCAGAGTTTTATAGAGCTGCATCATTACATCGCGACTCTTAAACTTAGTGAGGGAGTCTAGGACCAGAGGGCCTCAGAACAGAGGGTCGTCGTTTTAGAACGGAGCCGGGGGAATTCCGTGTGGCGGGTGAGCTGGATAGCTTGATCAGTCCGGGGATACGCACCTGGAGTATAGCGCACAGCTCTAGACGGCCCACTGCAGGGAGGATGTCGGGGCTTTGGAGAGGGTGCAGGAGAGGTTCCTGGTTTAGAGGGCGGTTTATCTGTGGAATTCTCTGCCCCAGGAAGCGGTGGAGGCTACCAGGGTTTGTTTGTTTGTTTGTTTGTTTTTTTTTGCACAGAAGGGGAATCAAGGGTTCTGGGAAAAGGCAGGTTGTTGGAGATGTGGAGAGGAGTCTAGGACTAGATCGGCCCTGTGGCCGACTCGCGGTCCTGTTTTTTCATGAAGATGTGGGGGGGGGGGGCAGGTTCAAGAGAGGGGATGTGGGGGGATCCCTGGAATGCCTAGAGGCAATTAGAGGCATTTAAGAGACTTTGTAAGGATATAAATAATGTTGAGGGGGCACTTCATAGAAGTAATTAAAGTTATGAGGGGGATAGATAGAGTTGACGTGGATAGGCTTTTTCCATTGAGAGTGGAGGAGATTCAAACAAGAGGACACGAGTTGAGAGTTAGGGGGCAAAAGTTTAGGGGTAACACGAGGGGGAACTTCTTTACTCAGCTGTGTGGAACGAGAGGTGGTTGGGGCAGGTTCGATGTTGTCGTTTAAAGTTAAATTGGATAGATATATGGACAGGAAAGGAATGGAAGGTTATGGGCTGGGTGCGGGTTGGTGGGACTAGGTGAGACCGACCAGGGAGGAGGGATTAGTGTTCGGTTGCTTTTGACCTGGTTTGGTTAGCTGGTCCAGCACAGCATTGTGAGGCCGAACGGCCTGCCTTCCGGCGCGGTGCTCCCTGTCCCGCGTTCTGTCTGCTACAGGCGAGAGACCGAGGTTCACCAGGTTGATTCCAGAGATGGTGCGGGCCGCGATGAAACGGCGGGGTGGACTCGGTTCTGGCCCCCAAATTCTGGTCTGCCTTTCATCATACTTCTGGTATGCTGGCCTTTATAAATCAGAGCATTGAGCATCGGAGTTGGGATGTAATGTTGCAATTGTACAAGGCATTGGTGAGGCCAAATTTGGAGTATTGTGTACAATTCTGGTCACCGAGTTATAGGAAAGATGTCAACAAACTAGAGAGGGTACAGATAAGATTTACTAGAATGTTACCTGGGTTTCAATCGTTAGGCATTAATATCGTAGTAGTAAAATGGATTTGGCAGTGGCTGGATGGGAGACGCCAGAGAGTAGTGGTGGATAAATGTGTGTCAGATTGGAGGCCGGTGACTAGTGGTGCACCTCAGGGATCTGTACTGGGTCCAATGTTATTTGTCATTTACATTAATGATCTGGATGATGGGGTGGTAAATTGGATGAGTAAGTATGCAGATGATACTAAGATAGGTGGAGTTCTGTATAATGAAGTAGGTTTTCAAAGCTTGCAGAGAGATTTGGGCCAGTTAGAAGAGCGGGCTGAAAGATGGCAGATGGAGTTTAATGCTGATAAGTGTGAGGTGCTACATTTTGGTAGGACTAATCAAAATAGGACATACACGGTAAATGGTAGGGCATTGAAGAATGCAGTATAACAGAGGGATCTAGGAATAATGGTGCATAGTTCCCTGAAGGTGGAATCTCATGTGGATAGGGAGGTGAAGAAAGCTTTTGGTATGCTGGCCTTTATAAATCAGAGCATTGAGTATAGGAGTTAGGATGTAGTGCTGAAATTGTACAAGGGATCTGTGAGGCCAAATTTGGAGTATTGTGTACAGTTCTGGTCACTGAATTATAGGAAAGATGTTAATAAAATTGAGAGAGTACAGAGAAGGTTTACTGAAATGTTACCTGGTTTCATCTCCTAAGTTACAGAGAAAGGTTGAACAAGTTGGGTCTTTATTCTTTGGAGCGTAGAAGGTTGAGGGGGGACTTGATAGAGGTGTTTAAAATTATGAGGGGGATTGATAGAGTTGACGTGGATAGGCTTTTTCCATTGAGGGTGGGGGAGATTCAAACAAGAGGACATGGATTGAGAGTTAAAGGGCAAAAGTTTAGGGGTAACATGAGGGGGAACTTCTTTACTCTGAGAGTGGTAGCTGTGTGGAATGAGAAGTGGCTGAGGCAGGTTCGATGTTGTCGTTTAAAGTTAAATTGGATAGATATATGGACAGGAAGGGAATGGAGGGTTATGGGCTGAGTGCAGGTCGGTGGGACTAGGTGAGAGTAAGAGTTCGGCACGGACTAGAAGGGCCGAGGTGGCCTGTTTCCCTGCTGTAATTGTTACCTGGTTATATGGTCTCCGGCCTGGGTGCGATCTGACAATGATTACACGGGACGGCGGCGATGCGGGACGGAGCGTTCTTTCCCGTGTCGGCACATTCTCACAAGCCCAGGTTAATCATTCAAGCAGCCAGTCCCCGCCAGACTCTTCCCATCTCCGCTGGCTGACAGACGGCTTCACCCCGCCGCTGTTTCACGGTCCGGCGCCTGGCACACGGAGCTGGGGCCTGGCGATGCCGGGGCGTCGAGTTGCCCGTCCTCAGTTCCGCCGAAGTACCCGGGACAGTTCGCGTCCCTCGGTGTGAACTGAGTACGAGCTGAATCGAGCCGCGAGGGGTCCGACGGGCCAGTCATACTTTCCCCCCTGAGCCTCCCCTCCGAATCGACTTTCACGCCAGGGGTGAGTTAGCGTGGCCTCCCACCCAGCATGATCTCAAATTACAGCGAGGTGTGTTATCAAGAAAGCAGCCTCTCCCTCGGTGCCGCCAAAACAAAGGAGCTGGTTGTGGACTTACAGGGGGAACAGAGACGGGCTAACCCCCCTGTTGAGATCAATGGATCTGGGGTTGAGAGGGTAAACAGCTTTAAATTCCTCGGTATAAACATCACTGAGGATCTCGCGTGGTCTGTACACACCGGCCGTGTGGGTGAAAAAGCACAACAGTGCCTCTCGCACCTCAGAAGGGCGAAGAAGTTTGGTATGGGCCCCCCCAAATCCTAAGAACTTTCTACAGGGGCACAATTGAGAGCATCCTGACTGGCTGCATCACTGCCTGGTACGGGAACCGTACCTCCCTCAATCGCAGGACTCTGCAGAGAGTGGTGCGGACGGCCCAGCACATCTGTAGGTGTGAACTTCACACTATTCGGGACATTTACAGCGACGGGTGCGTAAAAAGGGCCCGAAGGATCATTGGGGACCAAAGACACCCCCAACCACAAACTGTCCCAGCTGTTACCGACCGGGAAACGGTACCACAGCATAAAAGCCAGGACCGACAGGCTCCGGGACAGCTTCTTCCACCCGGCCATCAGACTCATTAATTCCCACTGACACAACTGTATTTCTATGCTATATAGACTGTCCTGTTGTACATAATAGTTATTATAAATTACAATAAATTGCACATTCAGACGCAGACGTAAGTAAAGATTTTTTACTCCTCGAGTACGAAATAAAGTCAATTCAAATCAATTCAGTTCAATATGAAAAAAAATATAGACGCGGGCTCATCTGATAAACTGCTGTTGGCCGCGACGCCAGCAAAACCCGGTCCAAGTTCGTGTAAAAGCGACCGCCTGTTAGATTCTTCTATCCGCGACTGCTTACAGCGGACCGGGCGTCCCGGATTTAACCGCGGTTACCGAGGGACGCTCCCTCTTCCCGCGACCGCCCCAGCCCCAGGCCACAGCGTTTCATAGGAAGAGAAGAGATGGGGGGGGGGGGGGGCAGGCAGGAGTCGGCCATTCTGCCCGTCGAACCTGCTCCGCCGTTCAATAAGATCACGGCCGATCTGACCATGGACCTAAATCTTGATCTTTGCACAGATCCCTGAAAGTTGCCTCACAGCTGGATAGGGTAGTTAAGAAAGCTTATGAGGTGTTAGCTTTCATAAGTCGAGGGATAAAGTTTAAGAGTCGCGATGTAAAGATGCAGCTCTATAAAACTCTGGTTAGGCCACACTTGGAGTACTGTGTCCAGTTCTGGTCGCCTCACTATAGGAAGGATGTGGAAGCATTGGAAAGGGTACAGAGGAGATTTACCAGGATGCTGCCTGGTTTAGAGAGTATGCATTATGATCAGAGATTAAGGGAGCTAGGGCTTTACTCTTTGGAGAGAAGGAGGATGAGAGGAGACATGATAGAGGTGTACAAGATATTAAGAGGAATAAATAGAGTGGATAGCCAGCGCCTCTTCCCCAGGGCACCACTGCTCAATACAAGGGGACATGGCTTTAAGGTAAGGGGTGGGAAGTTCAAGGGGGATATTAGAGGAAGGTTTTTTACTCAGAGTGTGATTGGTGCGTGGAATGCACTGCCTGAGTCAGTGGTGGAGGCAGATACACTAGTGAAGTTTAAGAGACTACTAGACAGGTATATGGAGGAATTTAAGGTGGGGGGTTACACGGGAGGCAGGGTTTGAGGGTCGGCACAACATTGTGGGCCGAAGGGCCTGTACAGTGCTGTACTATTCTATGTTCTATTGATCTCATCTCCACCTGCCTGCCTTTTCCCCATAACCCTTAATTCCCTTCCTCTGCAAATAAAAAATTCATCCAACCTTGTCTTAAATATATTTACTGCTGCTTCACGGGGCAGAGAATTCCACAGATCCACCAAACTCTGGGAAAAGCACTTCCTCCTCATCTCCGTCCTCAGTCAACTCCCCCCGAATCTTGAGGCTGTGTCCCCTAGTTCTGGTCTCACCTACCGGCGGAAACGACTGTTCTGCCTCTATCTTGTTTATCCCTTTCATAATTTTATAGGCTTCTATAAGACCTCCTCTCCTCCGTCTGAATTCCAGCGGGTACAATCCCAGGCGACTCGATCTCCCCTCAAGGTCTAACCCTCTTAATCGTCTCTGGATTCAACCTGGTGAACCTCCTCTGCACCGCCCTCAAAGCCAGTATCTCGAGTCAGGAGAGCAGACCTGCACACAGTACTCCAGGAGCGGCCTCACCAGTACCCTGTACAATTGCAGCGTAACCTCCCCGCTCTCCAATTCAATCCCTCCAGCAATGAAGGCCGACGTCCCAATTTGCCTTCTCGCACTGGCAAACCAACCTTTTGTGATTCACGCCCAAATCCCTCTGCACAGCAGCGCGCAGCAATCTTCCACCTTTGGGACATGGATGGGTTAAGTGAGAGGGCCCAGGTCTGGCAGATGGAATACAACGTTGGTCAATGCCAGATCATCCACTTTGGGAGGAATAACAGAAGAGAAGATGATTGTTTAAATGGCGAAAGATTGCAGCGTGGTGTTGTGCAGGAGGACTTGGGAGTGCTCGTGCATGAATCGCAAAAAAGTTGGCTTGCAGGTCATTAAGAAGGCACACAGAACGTTGGCCTTCATTGCTAGAGGGATTCAATTCAAGAGCAGGGAGGTTATGCTGTAACTATACAGGGTACTGGTGAGGCCGCACCTGGAGTACTGTGTGCAGTTCTGGTCTCCTGACTCGAGGAAGGATAGACTGGCTTTGGAGGCAGTGCAGAGGAGGTTCACCAGGTTGATTCCAGGGATGAAGGGGTTAACCGATGAGGAGAGATTGAGTCGCCTGGGACTGTACTCTCTGGAGTTCGGAAGGATGAGAGGGGATCTTATAGAAACATACAAAATGTTGAAAGGGATAGACAAGATAGAAGTAGGAAAGTCATTTCCATTGGCAGGTGAGACTAGAACTGGGGGATATTGCCTCGAGATTCAGGGGAGAAGATTTAGGATAGAGATGAGGAGAAACTGTTTTTCCGGAGAGTGGTGAATCTGTGGAATTCTCTGCCCAGGGAAGCAGTTGAGGCTTCCTCACTAAATATATTTAATAAACAGTTAGATAGATTTTTACATAGCAGGGGAATTAAGGGTTATGGGGAAAAGGCAGGTAGATGGAGCTGAGCAGACCAGCAATGATCTTATTGAGTGGCGGGGCAGGCTCGATGGGCCGGATGGCCTACTCCTGCCCCTATTTCTTAAGCTCTTATTGAATAATAAAACTGCTCTTCCGTTTTTTGCCTTCCAACGCGGATGAGCTGGCGCTCAGCGACGTCGTACTCCGCCTGCCAGACCCTCGCCCGCCGGCTTGACCCATCCAGATCCGTCCGCAGGCTCTCCGTGTCCTCCGCACCAATTTTAGGGTCATCGGCAAACTTGGATACTCCACACTCGCACCCCCCCCACCCCTCCCCACCCTCCCCTTCCAGTTCGTTCCCAAGCGACCCAGAGCCGCTCGCATCGTCCAAAGGGAAATGTCGGCAATTTCA
>NW_027278639.1:121722-124222 GCF_030028105.1 Mobula birostris
TCTGCAATCTTTGACAATCTTCTACACTATCTACAACACCGCCAACCTTTGTGTCGTCTGCAAATAAGGTAAGAGACATTTAGATAGATACTAAATGACAATAAAAGAGGACTGCGTGTCCTCATAATCTAATCTAATAATTCAGTGACCAGAACTGTACACAATACTCCAAACTTGGCCTCACCAAAGCCTTGTACAATTTCAACATTACATCCCAACTCCTATACTCAATGCTCTGATTTATAAAGCCCAGCAAACCAAAAGCTTTCTTCACCACCCTATCCACATGAGATTCCACCTTCAGGGAACTATGCACCATTATTCCTAGGTCCCTCTGTTCTACAGCATTCTTCAATGCCCTACCATTTACCATGTATGTCCTATTTTGATTAGTCCTACCAAAATGTAGCGCCTCACATTTGTCAGCTTTAAACTGTCCAATGCTGAATTTAAACTGGCAAGACGAGACAATCGACCCTGAGGTTGCAGGAGACGTTGGCGAGTTTGGGACACCGGGCCACAGGAAAGATGACAGAAAGGTTGAAAAGAGTGCGGAGAAAATTTACCGGGCTGTTGCTGGATTTGGTGGGCCTGACTTATGGGGAAAGGTTGAAGAGGGCCCAGAGATTATCCCGCAGGAACCAGAGGCTTGAGGGCAGATTTGATAGAGAGGCGCACTATGATGTGGAGTATTGACAGAGTGAATACAAGCAGGGTTTCTCCCCCGCCCCCACCCTCCCCCCGCGGTTGGGTGGGACTACGAGTCGATGTCACGTACTAAGGGTGAGAGGTGAAAGGTTTAAAGGGGAAGGTGAGCAGGAAAACATCTTTCGGTCCGGGGGCCTGGCGAGCTGCCGGGCCGGAATGGCCCCGGGCGAGTCCGATTTCGACGCCTACCGCCGCAAGGCACGGGAGCAGCCTGAGGCCATTTCGTCACGCCCGATCCAATTTTCCTCCTCGGCCACAGTCTCCTTCCCTCTCCCCGCGTCACGTCGCGCCCCGACCCTTCAAAAACCTATCAACCTCGGGCTTAAATATGCCCAATGACTTTCCCCTCCACAGCCGACTGTGGCGACGAATTCCACAGATTCAACCACCCTCCGGCTAAAGAAATTCCTCCTCGTCTCCGTTCTAAATGGACATCCCTCTGTTCTGAGATTGTGTCCTCTGGTCCTAGACTCCCCCACTACAGGAGACATCCTCTCCACATCCACTCTATCTGTGTCCTCTGGTCCTAGACTCCCCCACTACAGGAGACATCCTCTCCACATCCACTCTATCTGTGTCCTCTGGTCCTAGACTCCCCCATTACCGGAAACATCCTCTCCACATCCACTCTATCTGTGTCCTCTGGTCCTAGACTCCCCCACTACAGGAGACATCCTCTCCACATCCACTCTATCTGTGTCCTCTGGTCCTAGACTCCCCCACTACAGGAGACATCCTCTCCACATCCACTCTATCTGTGTCCTCTGGTCCTAGACTCCCCCACTACAGGAGACATCCTCTCCACATCCACTCTATCTGTGTCCTCTGGTCCTAGACTCCCCCCACTACAGGAAACACCCTCTCCACATCCACTCTATCTGTGTCCTCTGGCCCTAGACTCACCCACGGTAGGAAACATCCTCTCCACATCCACTCTATCTGTGTCCTCTGGTCCTAGACTCCCCCCACTACAGGAAACATCCTCTCCACATCCACTCTATCTGTGTCCTCTGGCCCTAGACTCACCCACGGTAGGAAACACGCTCTCCACATCCACTCTATCTGTGCCCTCTGGTCCTAGACTCCCCCACTACAGGAAACACCCTCTCCACATCCACTCTATCTGTGTCCTTTGGTCCTAGACTCCCCCACTATAGGAAACATCCTCTCCACATCCACTCTATCTGTGTCCTCTGGTCCTAGACTCCCCCACTACAGGAAACATCCTCTCCACATCCACTCTATCTGTGTCCTCTGGTCCTAGACTCCCCCACTACAGGAAACATCCTCTCCATATCCACTCTATATGTGTCCTCTGGTCCTAGACTCCCCCACTACAGGAAACATCCTCTCCACATCCACTCTATCTGTGTCCTCTGGCCCTAGACTCACCCACGGTAGGAAACACGCTCTCCACATCCACTCTATCTGTGCCCTCTGGTCCTAGACTCCCCCACTACAGGAAACACCCTCTCCACATCCACTCTATCTGTGTCCTCTGGTCCTAGACTCCCCCACTATAGGAAACATCCTCTCCACATCCACTCTATCTGTGTCCTCTGGTCCTAGACTCCCCCACTACAGGAAACATCCTCTCCACATCCACTCTATCTGTGTCCTCTGGTCCTAGACTCCCCCACTACAGGAAACATCCTCTCCATATCCACTCTATATGTGTCCTCTGGTCCTAGACTCCCCCACTACAGGAAACATCCTCTCCACATCCACTCTATCTGTGTCCTCTGGTCCTAGACTCCCCCACTACAGGAAACATCCTCTCCACATCCACTCT
>NW_027278639.1:129222-155417 GCF_030028105.1 Mobula birostris
TTACAGCGGAGATGAGGAAGAATTCTCTTACCAAAGCGGGAGGGTGATTCTGTGGGATTCCTTGGCGGCGGGGGCCCCTGGATGCCACGTCGGCGGGGGCTGACAGATTCCCGATTAGTGAAGGGAAGCGGCGGCGATGGGCGGTGGGGGCCACTGAGGCCGGGCTTCCGTGACGGGAAGGGGCGGGGGGCGGATTGGAGGGACCGGGGAGGGGGGGGTGGGGGCGGGGAGCCCAGTTCTGCTCCTGCGCCCCGCGGTGTCACCTTCCATCGCCTGCTCGGCTCGCCGGGGGGTGGTCGGGGCCGCGGTGAATCGGAAACCGGGGTGCCCGAGGGTGCGCCGGCGCTGGGAGGGGGGGACACTTGGCGCGGCCCGGCGCGGCGGTTCGGCGGAATCACGGTGGGGCGGTGCCCGCGCGGCGGAAGGACAGGCGAGGGGCACACCGATCGACCGGGCGGATCCCAGCCCTCTGCCGTGACGACGAACACTGGGGAGCAAGAACATCGACTTTATTCCCTGCATCCTTCACATACGCCAGGAGTAAAACTCTCCACGTTACGCCTCAGTCTGAATGAGCCTCTTATAGTCATTTGTAATATGTACAACAGGACAGACAATGTAACATAGAAACACAGTTGCATGGAAGTAGAAACCTATAGCTCATTACAGGCCCTTCGGCCCACAATGTTGTGTAGACCATTCCCTAGCCCATAGCCCTCTAATTTTCTACGCTCCATGTACCTGTCCAGGAGTCTCTTAAAAGACCCTATCGTATCCGTCTCCACCACCGTTGCCGGCAGCCCATTCCACCCACTCACCACTCTCTGTGTGAAAAACTTACCCCTGACATCTCCTCTGTACCTGCTCCCCAGCACCTTAAACCTGTGTCCTCTTGTGGCAGCCATTTCAGCCCTGGGAAAAAGCCTCTGACTATCCACACGATCAATGCCTCTCATCATCTTACACACCTCTATCAGGTCACCTCTCATCCTCCGTCGCTCCAAGGAGAAAAGGCCGAGTTCACCCAACCTATTCTCATAAGACATTCTCCACAATCCAGGCAACATCCTTGTAAATCTCCTCTGCACCCTTTCTATGGTTTCCACATCCTTCCTGTAGTGAGGCGAGCAGAACTGAGCACAGTGCTCCAAGTGGGATCTGAACAGGGTCCTGTATAGCTGCAACATTACCTCTCGGTTCCTAAACCCAATCCCACAGTTGATAAAGGCCAATGCACCGTACGCCTTCTTAACCACAGAGTCAACCTACGCAGCAGCTTTGAGTGTCCTATGGACTCGGACCCCAAGATCCCTCTGATTCTCCACACTGCCAAGAGTCTTAGCATTAATACTATATTCTGCCATCATATTTGACCTACCAAAATGTACATAGAAACATAGAAAATAGGTGCAGGAGTAGGCCATTCGGCCCCTCGAGCCTGCACCGCCATTCAGTATGATCATGGCTGATCCCCAACTCAGAACCCCGCCCCAGCCTTCCCTCCGTACCCCCTGATCCCCGTAGCCACAAGGGCCATATCTAACTCCCTCTTAAATATAGCCAGTGAACTGGCCTCAACTGTTTCCTGTGGCAGAGAATTCCACAGATTCACCACTCTCTGTGTGAAGAAGTTTTTCCTAATCTCGGTCCTAACAGGCTTCCCCTTTATCCTCAAAACTGTGACCCCTCGTTCTGGACTTCCCCAACATCGGGAAGAATCTTCCTGCACCTAGCCTGTCCAATCCCTTTAGCATTCTATACGTTTCAATCAGATCCCCCCTCAATCTTCTAAATTCCAGAGAGTACAAGCCCAGTTCATCCAGTCTTTCTTCATATGAAAGTCCTGCCGTCCCAGGAATCAATCTGATACAAGAGGACGCCGAAGAAAGAGATCAGGAAGGCTAAAAAACTCAAGAATTCGCTCCAGCAGGCAAGGTGAAGGAGGATCCCAAGGAATTCTAGGGATATGTCAAGGGCAAAATGATTGGAAGGGACAGAATTGGTTCTCTGAGAGACCGGGGTGGTAATTCATGCGTGGAACCAAATCAGATGCGGGGGGCGGGAGGCGGGAGGCGGGGGGCGGGGGGGGGGGGGAGATCCTAAATTAATTTACTGTATTTACTCAGCAGACGGACACAGAGTCTGTCAAAGTGAGGCAAGGAGGCACCACCCTGAGCAGATTACGGGGGTGGAGGTGCTGGCTACCCTGGGGCAAATCGGGGCCTGCTCACTCTTGCGCCCGACCCCCGGAAATGCGCGCTCGGACGCTGCGGATTCAGGCTCACTGTGCGCTGGACGTCGCCCAGGTTTTGGGAAGATTCCACTCTGAATAATAATAATTTTTAAAAAAATAACTTTTGATTCAGGAAACGGCGTTGAAGGTTTTATTTTTGAATGTCCCCACACTCGCCCTTCCACACTCCCTCCAGCCACCCCCCCCCACTCCCTCCAGTTCACACACTCCGACCCTCCACCCACACCGCGATCACCCCGGCAGAGGTGGCCTGTCACCATTTCCAGCGTGGCAGCCGCACCAGAGCGTCCCACGGGTGGGGGTCCTTCCCCGCCCTCTCCCCCGCTCCGGGCACAGGACCCCTCTTCACGGGACGACGTTCCGATCCGCCTCGGCGTCCGAGAGAGGCCGTGGTGGGCCTGGGTTTCCTCAGGCTGGGACACGGGGCACCTGGTGAAGGCGGGAGGGGTGGGGGGTGGGGGTGGGGGTAGAGAGGAAAGTGTGAGAGGGGGATTTGGGGGGGAGGAGAGAGTGGGGAAGAGCGTAGGGAGAGGGGAGAGAGGGCGAGGGCAAGGGGGGAGGGAGAAGGGGGAGACGGAAGAGAGGAGGGAGGATGGAGTAGGGCGAGAGAGAGAGGGGCAGAGCAGGGGGGAGGCTGCAGAGAGTAAAGGTAAGGGAGGGAAAAAAGGCAGAGGGCGAGATGGGAAAGGGGGAAGAAGGAGAAAGAGACTGGAGGAGAGAGAGAGGGTGGAGAGGGAGGTGAGGGGGCGGAGAGACGGGACAGCGGAGAGAAAGGGCTAACGTTAGAGACAGAGCGGGATCAGAGTTCAGGGTCGGCGAGGTCACGGTCCAGGGGCTAATGGGGTCGGCGTCCGGAGAGCGTCGTCAGTGTTGAGACGGGCAGGGGGCAATCTGCGTGCCTCAGTTCCCCGAGGAGACTCTGCATTGTGGGTACTCCGGCACTTGAAAGGGGCGATAAAGAGAAATTGGGTTTAAACGGAGCGGCCATCGTGGGAGTGGGCCAGAGTTAGAGTGGGTGAGCTCACGGACGACTTGGCGAGGCCAGGCAAAGGCTATACGTAGCGTTTTTTTCATTAAATCCATTTAGATTTAATCATCCTTCCTTCCTCCCTCTCCTTCTCGTTGCGCAGTTAGAGCAGTGCGGATGCCCGGCCAGGACAGTTGAACACAGCCGGAGGTGGGAGAGCAGGGCGACCTCTAGTGTACGTTTGCGGGAAGCGCAGCCAGAGTCAGCTTCTTCCAGACCGTGTTCAGGATCACCCGGGAGGGAGAGCAGGGGTCGGCCGACTTGTTCGTGGAGGAGAGGGAGGTGTGACTGGGGGCTTGAGGGGTGCTAACATTTTCCTTTAGTTTTTTTTTTCGGGGGGGCGATTCGCTTCAGCTTCGAGGATGTCTGCAAAGTACAGTATAAGGAAGCTGCTCTGACCGGACCAACATAAAGAAAGGAGGAACAAAGAAACTCTGGGGGGAAAATATCGAGGACAGCTTATTTTTTCTGTTGGACCTCTCTCCCTCAAAACTCTCCCCGCCGAAGCTTCGAGAAGCTGACGCATCAACAGCCACACTCCAACGACTTGGCATCTATCTTCATTGAAGAGGGGTGCGGAGGGCGGGGGAGGGCACGAAGAGGAAGGAGAAGGGATGTTACCTCCCTGAGTCTCCTCACCATTCCCTCTCCAATATAAGCCACACTCTCCCTCCAAACAGTTCAGAAGAATTGGAGCAGGAACTCAAAACTATCAAATATTGAAAGGCCCAGATAGAGTGGATGTGGAGAGGATGTTTCCTATAGTGGGGGAGTCTAGGACCAGAGGACACAGATAGAGTGGATGTGGAGAGGATGTTTCCTGTAGTGGGGGGAGTCTCGGACCAGAGGACACAGATAGAGTGGATGTGGAGAGGATGTGTCCTGTAGTGGGGGAGTCTAGGACCAGAGGACACAGATAGAGTGGGTGTGGAGAGGATGTTTCCTATAGTGGGGGAGTCTCGGACCAGAGGACACAGATAGAGTGGGTGTGGAGAGGATGTTTCCTGTACTGGGGGAGTCTCGGACCAGAGGACACAGACAGAGTGGATGTGGAGAGGATGTTTCCTGTAGCGGGGGGAGTCTGGGACCAGAGGACACAGATAGAGTGGATGTGGAGAGGATGTTTCCTGTAGTGGGGAGAGTCTAGAACCAGAGGATACAGATAGAGTGGATGTGGAGAGGATGTTTCCTATAGTGGGGTAGTCCGGGACCAGAGGACACAGATAGAGTGGATGTGGAGAGGATGTTTCCTATAGCGGGGGAGTCTAGGACCAGAGGACACAGATAGAGTGAATGTGGAGAGGATGTTTCCTGTAGTGCGGGAGTCTCGGACCAGAGGACACAGATAGAGTGGATGTGGAGAGGATGTTTCCTGTAGTGGGGGAGTCCAGGACCAGAGGACACAGATAGAGTGGATGTGGAGAGGATGTTTCCTGTAGTGGGGAGAGTCGAGGACCAGAGGACACAGATAGAGTGGAGGTGGAGAGGATGTTACCGATAGTGGGGAGAGTCTAGGACCAGAGGACACAGATAGAGTGGATGTGGAGAGGATGTTTCCTGTAGTGGGGAGTCTAGGACCAGAGGACACAGATAGAGTGGATGTGGAGAGGATGTTTCCTGCAGTGGGGAAGTCGAGGACCAGAGGACACAGATAGAGTGGACGTGAAGAGGATGAATCCTGTAGTGGGGAGTCTAGGACCAGAGGACACATATAGAGTGGATGTGATGAGGATATTTCCTGTAGTGGGGAGTCTGGGACAAGAGGACACAGATAGAGTATATATGGAGAGGATGGTTCCTGTAGTGGCGGAGTATCGGACCAGACAGCACAGATAGAGTGGATGTGGAGTGGATATTTCCTGTATTGGGGGAGTCTAGGACCAGAGGACACAGACAGAGTGGACGTGGAGAAGATGTTTCCTATAGTGGGGGAGTCTGGACCAGAGCACACAGGTAGAGTGATGTGGAGACGATATTGCCTGCAGTGGGGGATTCTAGGACCAGAGGAAACAGATAGAGTGGAAGTGGAGAGGATGTTTCTTATAGTGGGGAGAGTCTAGGATCAGAGGGCACAGATAGAGTGGATGTGGAGAGGATGTTTCCTGTAGTGGGGGAGTGTCGGACCAGAGGACACAAATAGAGTGGATGTGGAGAGGATGTTTCCTGTAGTGGGGGAGTCTAGGACCAGAGGACACAGATAGGGTGGATGTGGAGAGGATGTTTCCTGTAGTAGCGGTAGTCTTGGACCAGAGGACACAGATAGAGTGGATGTGGAGAGGATGTTTCCTGTAGTGGGGGAGTCTAGGACCACAGGACACAGATAGAATGGTTGTGGAGAAGATGATTCCTGTAGTAGGGAGAGTCTAGGACCAGAGGACACAGATACAGTAGATGTGGAGAGGATGTTTCCTGTAGTGGGGGGAGTCTCGGACCAGAGGACACAGATAGAGTAGATGTGGAGAGGATGTTTCCTGTAGTAGGGGAGTCTAGGACCAGAGGACACAGCATCAGAACAGGGAGCGCTCCTGAAGAGAGGGACCCGTCTCAATGTCGGCTGGGGCGGTGCAAAGGACGGAAGCTGAAGTTAGAGCGTCCACTGCAACCCATAATAGCAATCAAATCCATGAAAAGTAAACCGATACACAGTCCACAGGATGGAATTTACGACGGGACAATGGGGAGGGAGCATAAATCTGTGCCTGAACACTCCCTGTCGCCTCTCTCCTCCATCAATCCCTCCCTTTCCCCTCTCATCAGTCAATCCCTCCCTCTCCCTCATGCCTCCATCAATCCCTGCCTCTCCCCTCTAACCTCCATCAATCCCTCCCGATCCCTCTCAACTCATCAATCACTCCCCTTTCCATGACTCCTAGACCAATCCCTGCCAATCCACTCCCTCCTACATCAATCCCTCCCTTTCCTCTCTCCTCCACTAATCCCTCCCTTTCCTCTCTCCTCCATCAATCCCTCCCTTTCCTCTCTCCTCCATCAATTCCTCCTTTCCCTCTCTCCTCCATCAATCCCTCCCTTTCCCCTCTCTCCTCCATCAATCCCTCCCTTTCCCATCTCTCCTCCATCAATCCTCCTTTCCTCTCTCCTACATCAATCTCTCCCTTCCCCTCTCTCCTCCATCAATCCCTCACTTTCCCCTCTCTCCTCTATCAATCCCTCGTTTCCCCTCTCGCCCTCCATCAATCCTTCTCTTTCCTCTCTCATCCATCAATCCCTCCCTTACCCCTCTCTCGTCCATCAATACTCTCACTTTTTCCTCTCTCCTCCATCAATCCCTCAATCTCCCCTCTCTCCTCATCAATCCTCCTTTCCCCTCTCTCCTCCATCAATCCCTCCCTTTCCCCTCTCCCCTCCATCAATCCCTCCCTTCCTCTCTCTCCTCCATCAATCCTCCCTTTCTCCTCTCTCCTCCATCAATCCCTCCCTTACCTCTCCCTTGTCCATCAATCCCTCCCGTTCCTCTCTCTCCTCCATCAATCCCTCCATCTCCTCTATCTCCTCCATCAATCCCTCCCTTTCCCCTCTCGCCTCCATCAATCCCCCCCTTTCCCCTCTCTCCTCCATCATCCCTCCCTTTCCTCTCTCTCCTCCATCAATCCTTCCTTTCCTCTCTCTCCCCCATCAATCCCTCCCTTTCCTCTCTCTCCTCCATCAATCCCTCCTTGTCCCCTCTCCTCCATGAATCCCTCCCTTTCCTGTCTCGTCCTCCATCAATCCCTCCCTTTCCTCTCTCTCCTCCATCAATCCCTCCCTTTCTCCTCTCTCCTCCATCAATCCCTTCCTTTCCCCGCTCTCCGTCCATCAATGCCTCCCTGTCCCTCTCTCCTCCATCAATCCCTCCCTTTCCCCTCTCTCCTTCATCCAATCCCTCCCGTGCCCTCTCTCCTCCATCAATCCCTCCCTTTCTGCTCTCTCCTCCATCAATCCCTCCTTTCCTCTCGTCTCCGCCAGCAATGGCCCTCCCTTTCTCCTCCCTCCTCCATCAATCCCTCCCTTTCCCTCTCTCCCCATCAAGCCCTCCCTTTCCCCTCGCTCCTCCAGTCAATCCTCCCTTTCCCCTCTCCTACATCAATCCCTCCCTTTCTCCTCTCTCCTCCATCAGATCCCTCCCTTTCTCCTCTCTCCTCCAGCAATCCCTCACTTCCCCTCTCTCGCTCCATCAATCCCTCCCTTTCCCCTCTCTCCTCCAATCAATCCCTCCCTTGTCCGCCTCTCTCTCCATCAATCCTCCCTGTCCCCTCTCTCCTCCATCAATCCCTACCTTTCCTCTCCCTTCTCCATCAATCCCTCCCTTTCCTCTCTCGCCGCCATCAATACCTTGCCTTGCCTCTCTCTCCGCCATCAATCCCTCCCTGTCCCCTCTCCTCCATCAATCCCTCCCTTCCCTATCTCCTTCATCAATCCTCCCTTTCCTCTCTCTCCTCCATCAATCCCTCCCTTTCCCTCTCTCTCCTCCATCAATCCCTCCCTTTCCCTCTCTCTCCTCCATCAATCCCTCCAATTCCTCCCTCCTCCATCAATCCCTCCCTTTCCCCTCTCTGCTCCATCAAGCCTTTCCCCCATCTCTCCTCCATCAATCCCTCCATTCCCCCTCTCTTCTCCATCAATCCCTCCCTTTCCCCTCTCTCCTCATCAATCCCTCCCTTTCCTCTCCCTTCTCCATCGAATCCTTCCCTTTCCTTTCCCCTCCATCAATCCCCCTTCCCCTCTCTGCTCCATCAATCATCTCCTCTCTCCTCTATCAATCCCTCCCTTTCCCCTCCATCAATCCCTCCCTTTCATCTCTCTCTTCCATCAATCCCTCCATCTCCATCTCCCCTCAATCTCCCAACGCCCCTTCCATCTCCCTTCTTGTCCCCTCCATCAATCCCTCCCTTTCCTCTCTCTCCTCCATCAATCCTTCCCGTACCCTCTCTCCTCCATCAATCCCTCCCTTTCCCCTCTCCTCCATCAATCCCTCCCTTTAACATCTTTCCTCCATCAATTCTCCCTTTCCTCTTTCCTCCATCAATCCCTCCTTTCCCATCTTTCCTCCATCAATCACGACCCTTTCCCATCTTTCCTCCATCAATCCCTCCCTTTCCCATGTTTCCTCCATCAATCCCTCCCTTTCATCTCTCTCCTCCATCAATCCCTCCCTTTCATCTCTCTCTACCATCAATCCCTCCATCTCCCATCTCCCCTCAATCTCCATCTCCCTCCATCTCCCATCTCCCCTGCATCAATCTCTCCTTTCCTCTCTCTCCTCTATCAATCCCTCCTTTCCTCTTTCCTCCATCAATCCCTCCTTTTCCTCTCTCTCCTCCATCAATCCCTCCCTTTCCCGTCTCTCCTCCATCAATCCCTCCCTTTCTCCTCTCTTCTCCATCATCCTCCCTTTCCCGTCTCTCCTCCATCAATCCCTCCTTTCCCCTCTCCTCCATCAATCCTCCCTTTCCACTCTCTACTCCATCAATCCCTCCCTTTCCCCTCTCTCCTCCATCAATCCCTCCCTGTCCCGCTCTCTCCTCCATCAATCCCTCCATTGCTCTCTCTCCTCTATCAATCCCTCCCTTTCCTCTCTCCTCCATCAATCCCTCCTTTCCTCTCTCCTCCATCAATCCCTCCCTTTCCGTCTCTCCTCCATCAATCCTCCCTTTCGCCTCTCTCCTCCATCAATCCCTCCCTTTCCTGTCTCTCTTCCATCAATCCTTCCTTTCCCCTCTCTCCTCCATCAATCCCTCCCTTTCCCCTCTCTCCTCCATCAATCACTCCCTATCCCCTCTCTCCTCCATCAATCCCTCCCTTTCCTCTCTCTCCTCCATCAAACCCTCCCTGTCCCCCTCCTCCATCAATCCCTCCCATTCTCCCCTCTCCGCCATCAATCCCTCCCTTGCCCCTCTCTCCTCCATCAATCCCTCCATTTCCCGTCTCTCCTCCATCAATACCATCCTTTCCTCTCTCTCCTCCATCAATCCCTCCCTTTCCTCTCTCCTCCATCAATCCCTCCCTTTCCTCTCTCTCCTCCATCAATCCTTCCCTTTCCTCTCTCCTCCATCAATCCCTCCCTTTCCTCTCTCTCCTCCATCAATCCCTCCCTTTCCCTCTCTCCTCAATCAATCCTCCCTTTCCCTCTCCCCTCTATCAATCCCGGCCCTTTCCTCTACCTCCTCCATCAATCCCTCCCTTTCCCCTCTCTCATCATTCAATCCCTCCCTTTCCCCTCTCTCCTCCACCAATCCCTCCCTTTCATCTCTCTCCTCCATCAATCCCTCCATCTCCTCTCTCTCCATCAATCCCTCCCTTTCCCTCTCTCCTCCATCATCCCTCCCTTTCCCCTCCCTCCTCCATCATCCCTCCCTTTCCCCTCTCTCCTCCATCAATCCCTCCCTTTCCTCTCTCTCCTCCATCAATCCCTCCCTTTCCCATCTCTCCTCCATCAATGCCTCCCTTTCCCCTCTCTTCTCCATCAATCCCTCCTTTTCCTCTCTCTCCTCCATCAATCCCTCCCTTTTCCTCTCTCTCCTCCATCAATCCCTCCCTTTCCTCTCTCTCCTCCATCAATCCCGCCCTGTCCCCTCTCCTCCTTCAATCCCTCCCTTTCCTGTCTCTCCTCCATCAATCCCTCCCTTTCTTCTCTCTCCTCCATCGAATCCCTCCCTTTCTCCTCTCTCCTCCATCAATCCCTCCCTTTCCTCTCTCTCCTCCATCAATCCCTCCTTTTCCCCGCTCTCTCCTCCATCAATGCCTCTCTTTCCCTCGCTCCATCAATCCCTCCCTACACCTCTCTCCGCCAGTCAATCCCTCCCTTTCCCCTCTCTCCTCCATCAATCCCTCCCTTTCCCCTCTCCTCCTCCATCAATCCTCCCTTTCCTCTCTCTCCTCCATCAATCCCTCCCTTTGCTCTCTCTCCTCATCAATCCCTCCCTTTCCTCTCTCTTCCTCCATCAATCCCTCCCTTTCTCCTCTCACCTCCATTAATCCCTCCCTTTCATCTCTTCCCTCCGATCAATCCCAGCCCTTTCTCCTCTCTCCTCCATCAATCCCTCCCTTTCCTCTCTCTCCTCCATCAATCCCTCCCTTTCCCCTCCCTGCCTCCATCATCCCTCCCTTTCCCCTCTCCTCCAACAATCCCTCCCTTTCCTCTCTCTCCTCCATCAATCCCTCCCTTTCCCCTCTCTCCTCCATCAATGCCTCCCTTTCCCCTCTCTTCTCCATCAATCCCTCCTTTTCCTCTCTCTCCTCAATCATCCCTCCCTTTCCTCTCTCTCCTCCATCAATCCCTCCCTTTCCTCTCTCTCCTCCATCAATCCCTCCCTGTCCCCTCTCCTCCATCAATCCCTCTCTTTCTGTCTCTCCTCCATCAATCCCTCCTTTCTTCTCTCTCCTCCTTCAATCCCTCCGTTTCTCCTCTCTCCTCCATCAATCCTCCCTTTCCTCTCTCTCCATCAATCTATTTCCCCTCCCCTCCATCAATCCCTCCCTTTCCTCTCTCTCCTCCATCAATCCTCCCTTCCCCTCTCTCCTCCTCAATCCCTCCCTTTCTCCTCTCTCCTCCATCAATCCCTCCCTTTCCCTCTCCTCCATCAATCCCTCCCTTTCCCTCTCTCCACCATCAATCCCTCCCTTTCCCGTCTCTCCTCCATCAATACCTTCCTTTCCTCTCTCTCCTCCATCAATCCCTCCCTGTCCCCTCTCCTCCATCAATCCCTCCCTTTCCTCTCTCTCCTTCATCAATCCCTCCCTTTCTCCTCCCTCCGGCCATCAATCCCGCACTTTCCCCTCTCTCCTCCATCAATCCCTCCTTTCCCCTCTCTCCTCCATCAATCCCTCCCTTTCCCCTCTCTCCTCCATCAATCCCTCCCTGTCCCTCTCTCCTCCATCAATCCTACCTTTCCTCTCCCTTCTCCATCAATCCCTCCCTTCCTCTCTCTCCTCCATCAATACCTTCCTTTCCTCTCTCTCCTCCCATCAATCCCTCCCTGTCCCCTCTCCTCCATCAATCCCTCCCTTTCCCCTCTCTCCTTCATCAATCCCTCCCTTCCTCTCTCTCCTCCATCAATCCCTCCCTTTCGCCTCTCTCTCCTCCATCAATCCCTCCCTTTCCCTCTCTCTCCCTCATTCAATCCCTCCAATTCTCCCTCCTCCATCAATCCCTCCCTTTCCCCTCTCTGCTCCATCGAATCCTTTTCCCCTCTCTCCTCCATCAATCCCTCCATTCCCCTCTCTTCTCCATCAATCCCTCCCTTTCCCCTCGCTCCTCCATCAATCCTCCCTTTCCTCTCCCTTCTCCATCAATCCTTCCCTTTCCTTTCCCCTCCATCAATCCCTCCCTTCACCACTCTGCTCCGATCAATCTCCTCTCTCCTCTATCAATCCCGCCCTTTCCCCTCCATCAATCCCTCCCGTTCCTCTCTCCCCTCCATCAATCCCTCCTTTCCTCTCCCCTCCATCAATCCCTCCCTTTGCCGTCTCTCCTCCATCAATCCTCCCTTTCCCCTCTCTCCTCATCAATTCTTTTCCCCTCTCTCCTCATCAATCCTCCCTTCCTCTCGTCCTCCAGGCAATCCCTCCCTTTCCCCTCTCTCATCAATCAATCCCTCCCTTTCCTCTCTCTCCTCAATCAATCCCTCCCGTTTCCTCTCTCTCCTCCTTCAATCCCGCCATTTCCCCTCCCTCTTCCATCAATCCTCCCTTTCCCGGCTCTCATCCATCAATCCGTCCCTTTCCACTCTCTCCTCCTTCAATCCCTCCCTTTCCCCTCCATCAATCCTCCATTTCCCTCTCTCCTCCATCAATCCCTCCCCTTTCCACTCTCCCCTCCATCAATCCTTCCCTTTCCCCTCTCTCCTCCATCAATCCCTCCATTTTCCCTCTCTCCTCCATCAATCCCTCCCTTTCCACTCTCCCCGCCATCAGTCCCTCCATTTCCCCCTCTCCTCCATCAATCCCTCCCTTTCCCCTCTCACCTCCATCAATCCCTCCCTTTCCCCTCTCTCCTCCATCCATCCCTCCCTTTCATCTCTCTCCTCCATCAATCCCTCCCTTTCTCTCTCTCCTCCATCAATCCTTCCCTTTCCCATCTTTCCTCCATCAATCCCTCCTTTCCCCTCTCCTCCATCAGATCCCTCCTTTCCATCTTTCCTCCATCATCCCTCCCTTCTCCTCTCTCCTGCCATCAAGCCCTCCTTTTCCCCATCTTCCACCATCAATCCCTCCCTTTCCCACTTTCCTCCATCAGATCCTCCCTTCCTCTCTCCTCCATCAGATCCCTCCCTTTCCTCTCTCCTCCATCTATCCTCCCTTTCATCTCTCTCCTCCATCAATCCCTCCCTTTCATCTCTCTCTTCCATCAATCCTCCATCTCCATCTCCCCTCAATCTCCCATCTCCCCTCCATCTCCCATCTCCTCCCATCAACCCTCCCTTTCCTCTCTCTCCTCTATCAATCCCTCGCTTTCCTCTCTCCTCCATCAATCCCTCCTTTTCCTCTCTCTCCTCCATCAAGCCCTCCCTTTCCCGTCTCTCCTCCATCAATCCCTCCCTTTCTCCTCTCTCCTCCATCAATCCCGCCATTTCCCCTCTCTCCTCATCAATCCCGCCCTTTCCCCTCTCTCCTCCAACAATCCACCCTTTCCCCTCTCTCCTCCATCAATCCCTCCTTTCCCCTCTCTCCTCCATCAATCCCTCCCTTTCCCCTCTCTCCTCCATCAATCCCTCCCTTTCCCCTCTCTCCTCCAGCAATCCCTCCCTTTTCCCCTCTCTCCTCCATCCAATCCCTCCTTTCCCCTCTCTGCTCCATCAATCCCTCCCTTTCCCCTCTCTCCTCCATCAATCCTTTCCTCTCTCCTCCATCAATTCCTCCCTTTCCCATCTCTCCTCCATCAATCCCTCCCTTTCCCCTCTCTCCTCATCAATCCTCCTTTCCCCTCTCTCCTCCATCAATCCCTCCCTTTCCCTCTCTCTCTCCTCCATTTCCTCTCTCCTCCATCAATCCCTCCCTTTCCCCTCTCTCCTCCATCAATCCCTCCCTTTCCCCTCTCTCCTCCATCAATCCCCTCTTTTCCCTCTCTCTCCATCAATCCCCCTTTCCCCCTCTCCCTCCATCATCCCTCCATCTCCTCTCTCCTACATCAATCCCTCCCTTTCCCCTCTCTACTCCATCAATCCCTCCATCTCCTCTCTCCTCCATCAATCCCTCCCTTTCCCCTCTCTCCTCCATCAATCCCTCCCTTTCCTTTCTCCTCCATCAATTCCTCCTTTCCCATCTTTCCTCCATCAATCCCTCCCTTTCCCATCTTCCTCCATCAATCCCTCCCTTTCCTCTCTCCTCCATCAATCCTCCCTTTCCTCTCTCCTCCAGCAATCCCTCCTTTGACTCTCTCTCCTCCAGGCAATCCCTCCCTTTCATCTCTCTTTTCCATCAATCCCGCCATCTCCCATCTCCCTCAATCTCCCATCTCCCCTCCATCTCCCATCTCGCCTCCATCAATCCCTCCCTTTCCTCTCTCTCCTCCATCAATCCCTCCCTTTCCTCTCTCTCCTCCATCAATCCCTCCCTTTCCTCTCTCCTCCATCAATCCATTTCCCTCCCCTCCATCAATCCCTCCCTTTCCTCTCGCTCCTCCATCAATACCTCCCTTTTCCCCTCTCTCCTCCATCAATCCCTCCCTATCCCCTCTCTCCTCCATCAATCCCTCCCTTGCCCCTCTCTCCTCCATCAATCCCTCCCTTTCCCTCTCTCCTCCATCAATCCTCCCTTTCCCCTCTCTCCGCCATCAATCCCTCCTTTCCCGCTCTCCTCCATCAATCCCTCCCTTTCTCATCTTTCCTCCATCAATCCCTCCCTTTCCTCTATCCTCCATGAATCCCTCCCTTTCCCATCTTACTCCATCAATCCCTCCCTTTCCCATCTTTCCTCCATCAATCCCTCCCTTTCCTCTCTCCTCCATCAATCCTTCCCTTTCATCTCTCTCCTGCATCAATTCCTCCCTTTCATCTCTCTCTTCCATCAATCCCTCCATCTCCATCTGCCCTCAATCTCCCATCTCCCCTCCATCTTCCATCTCCCCTCCATCAATCCCTCCCTTTCTCTCTCTCCTCTATCAATCCCTCCCTTTCCTCTCTCTTCATCAATCCCTCCCTTTCCTCTCTCTCCTCCATTTCTCCCTCCCTTTCCCGTCTCTCCTCCATCAATCCCTCCCTTTCTCCTCTCTTCTCCATCAATCCCTCCCTTTCTCCTCTCTCCTCCATCAATCCCTCCCTTTCCTCTCTCTCCTCCATCAACCCCTCCCTTTCCCTCTCTCCTCCATCAATCCCTCCCTTTCCCCTCTCTCCTCCATCAATCCCTCCCTTTCCCCTCTCTCCTCCATCAATCCCTCCATCTCCCCTCTCTCCTCCATCAATCCCTCCCTTTCCTCTCTCTCCACCATTAATCCCTCCCTTTCCCCTCTCCCCTCCAGCAATCCCTCCCTTTCCTCTCTCTCCCTCCATCAATCCCTCCTTTCCTCTCTCTCCTCCATCAATCCCTCCCTTTCCCCTCTCTCCTCCATCAATCCCTCCTATCCCCTCTCTCCTCCATCAAACCCTCCCTTTCCCCTTTCTCCTCCATCAATCCCTCCTTTCCCCTCTCTCCTCCATCAATCCCTCCCTTTCCCCTCTCTCCTCCAGCAATCCCTCCCTTTCCCCTCTCTCCTCCATCAATCCCTCCCTTTCCCCTCTCTCCTCCATCAATCCCTCCCTTTCCCCTGTCTCCTCCATCAATCCCTCCCTTTCCAGTCTCTCCTCCATCAATCTCTCCCTTTCCCCTCTCTCCTCCATCAATCCCTCCCTTTCCCCTCTCCCTCCATCAATCCCTCCCTTTCCCCTCTCCTCCATCAATCCCTCCCTTTCCCCTCTCTACTCCATCAATCCCTCCATCTCCTCTCTCCTCCATCAATCCCTCCCTTTCCCCTCTCTCCTCCATAAATCCCTCCCTTTCCCGTCTCTCTCCATCAATCCCTCCCTTTCCCCTCTCTCCTCCATCAATCCTCCTTTCCCTCTCCCCTCCATCAATCCCTCCATCTCCTCTCTCCTCCATCAATCCCTCCCTTTCCCTCTGTACTCCATCAATCCTCCATCTCCTCTCTCCTCCATCAATCCCTCCCTTTTCCCTCTATCCTCCAGCAATCCTCCCTTTCCCCTCCTCCTCCATCAATCCCTCCTTTTCCCCTCTCTCCTCCATCAATCCCTCCCTTTCCTCTCTCTCCTCCATCAATCCCTCCCTTTCCCCTCTCTCCTCCATCAATCCCTCCTTTCCCCTCTCTCCTCCATCAATCCCTCCCTTTCCCCTCTGCCCTCCATCAATCCTCCATCTCCTCTCTCCTCCATCAATCCTCCCTTTCCCATCTCCTCCATCAATCCCTCCCTTTCCCCTCTCTCCTCCATCAATCCCTCCCTTTCCCGTCTCTCCTCCATCAATACCTTCCTTTCCTCTCTCTCCTCCATCAATCCGTCCCTTTCCTCTCTCCTCCATCAATCCCTTCCTTTCCTCTCTCTCCTCCATCAATCCCTCCCTTTCCCCTCTCTCCTCCATCAATCCCTCCCTTTCCCCTCTCCCCTCCATCAATCCCCCCTTTTCCTCTCTCTCCTCCATCAATCCCTCCCTTTCCCCTCTCTCCTCCATCAATCCCTCCCTTTCCCCTCTCTCCTCCACCAATCCTCCCTTTCATCTCTCTCCTCCATGAATCCCTCCATCTCCTCTCTCCTCCATCAACCCCTCCCTTTCCCCTCTCTCCTCCATCAATCCCTCCCTTTCCCCTCCCTCCTCCATCAATCCCTCCCTTTCCTCTCTCTCCTCCATCAATCCCTCCCTTTCCCCTCTCTCCTCCATCAATCCCTCCCTGTCCCCTCTCTCCTCCATCAATCCCTCCCTTTCCCCTCTCTCCTCCATCAATCCCTCCCTTTTCCCTCTCTCCTCCATCAATCCTCCCTGTCCCCCTCTCTCCTCCATCAATCCCTACCTTCCTCTCCCTTCTCCATCAATCCCTCCCTTTCCTCTCTCTCCTCCATCAATACCTTCCTTTCCTCTCTCTCCTCCATCAATCCCTCCCTGTCCCCTCTCCTCCATCAATCCCTCCCTTTCCCCTCTCTCCTTCATCAATCCCTCCCTTTCCTCTCTCTCCTCCATCAATCCCTCCCTTTCCCTCTCTCTCCTCCATCAATCCCTCCCTTTCCTCTGTCTCCTCATTCAATCCCTCCAATTCCTCCCTCCTCCATCAATCCCTCCCTTTCCCCTCTCTGCTCCATCAATCCTTTTCCCCTCTCTCTCCATCAATCCCTCCATTCCCCCTCTCTTCTCCATCAATCCCTCCTTTCCCCTCTCTCCTCCATCAATCCTCCCTTTCCTCTCCCTTCTCCATCAATCCTTCCCTTTCCTTTCCCCTCCATCAATCCCTCCCTTCACCACTCTGCTCCATCAATCTCCTCTCTCCTCTATCAATCCCGCCCTTTCCCCTCCATCAATCCCTCCCTTTCCTCTCTCCCCTCCATCAATCCCTCCCTTTCCTCTCCCCTCCATCAATCCCTCCCTTTGCCGTCTCTCCTCCATCAATCCTCCCTTTCCCCTCTCTCCTCCATCAATCCTTTTCCCCTCTCTCTCCATCAATCCCTCCCTTTCCTCTCTCCTCCATCAATCCCTCCCTTTCCCCTCTCTCATCAATCAATCCCTCCCTTTCCTTTCTCTCCTCAATCAATCCCTCCTTTCCTCTCTCACCTCCTTCAATCCCTCCATTTCCCCTCCTCCTCCATCAAACCCTCCCTTTCCCCTCTCTCATCCATCAATCCGTCCCTTTCCACTCTCTCCTCCTTCAATCCCTCCCTTTCCCCTCCATCAATCCCTCCATTTCCCCTCTCTCCTCCATCAATCCCTCCATTTCCCCTCTCTCCTCCATCAATCCCTCCCTTTCCACTCTCCCCTCCATCAATCCTTCCCTTTGGCCCCTCTCTCCTCCATCAATCCCTCCATTTTCCCTCTCTCCTCCATCAATCCCTCCCTTTCCACTCTACCTCCATCAGTCCCTCCATTTCCCCCTCTCCTCATCAATCCCTCCTTTCCCTCTCACCTCCATCAATCCATTTCCCCTCCCCTCCATCAATCCCTCCCTTTCCTCTCGCTCCTCCATCAATACCTCCCTTTCCCCTCTCTCCTCCATCAATCCCTCCTATCCCCTCTCTCCTCCATCAATCCCTCCCTTTCCCCTCTCTCCTCCATCAATCCCTCCCTTTCCCCTCTCTCCTCCATCAATCCCTCCCTTTCCCCTCTCTCCTCCATCAATCCCTCCTTTCCCTCTCCTCCATCAATCCCTCCTTTCTCATCTTTCCTCCATCAATCCCTCCCTTTCCTCTATCCTCCATGAATCCCTCCCTTTCCCATCTTGACCTCCATCAATCCCTCCCTTTCCCATCTTTCCTCCATCAATCCCTCCTTTCCTCTCTCCTCCATCAATCCTTCCCTTTCATCTCTCTCCTGCATCAATCCCTCCCTTTCATCTCTCTCTTCCATCAATCCCTCCATCTCCCATCTCCCCTCAATCTCCCATCTCCCCTCCATCTTCATCTCCCCTCCATCAATCCTCCCTTCCTCTCTCTCCTCTATCAATCCCTCGCTTTCCTCTCTCCTCCATCAATCCCTCCCTTTCCTCTCTCTCTTCCATCAATCCCTCCTTTCCTCTCTCTCCTCCATTTCTCCCTCCCTTTCCCGTCTCGCCTCCATCAATCCCTCCCTTTCTCCTCTCTTCTCCATCAATCCTCCCTTTCCCGTCTCTCCTCCATCAATCCCTCCCTTTCCACTCTCGACTCCATCAATCCCTCCCTTTCCCCTCTCTCCTCCATCATCCCTCCATCTCCCCTCTCTCCTCCATCAATCCCTCCCTTTCCTCTCTCTCCACCATTAGATCCCTCCCTTTCCCTCTCTCCTCATCAATCCCTCCCTTTCCCCTCTCTCCTCCATCAATCCCTCCCTTTCCCCTCTCTCCTCCATCAATCCCTCCATCTCCCCTCTCTCCTCCATCAATCCCTCCCTTTCCTCTCTCTCCACCATTAATCCCTCCCTTTCCCCTCTCCCCTCCATCAATCCCTCCCTTTCCTCTCTCTCCTCCATCAATCCCTCCCTTTCCTCGCTCTCCTCCATCAATCCCTCCCTTTCCCCTCTCCTCCATCAATCCCTCCCTATCCCCTCTCTCCTCCATCAAACCTCCCTTTCCCCTCTCTCCTCCATCAATCCCTCCCTTTCCCCTCTCTCCTCCATCAATCTCTCCCTTTCCCCTCTCTCCTCCAGCAATCCCTCCTTTCCCCTCTCTCCTCCATCAATCCCTCCCTTTCCCTCTCTCCTCATCAATCCCTCCCTTTCCCCTGTCTCCTCCATCAATCCCTCCCTTTCCAGTCTCTCCTCCATCAATCTCTCCTTTCCCCTCTCTCCTCCATCAATCCCTCCCTTTCCCCTCTCCCCTCCATCAATCCCTCCCTTTCCCCTCTCCTCCATCAATCCCTCCCTTTCCCCTCTCTACTCATCAGATCCTCCATCTCCTCTCTCCTCCATCAATCCCTCCTTTCCCCTCTCTCCTCATAAATCCCTCCCGTTCCGTCTCTCCTCCATCAATCCCTCCCTTTCCCCTCTCTCCTCATCAATCCCTCCCTTTCCCCTCTCCCCTCCATCAATCCCTCCATCTCCTCTCTCCTCCATCAATCCCTCCCTTTCCCCTCTACTCCATCAATCCCTCCATCTCCTCTCTCCTCCATCAATCCCTCCCTTTTCCTCTATCCTCCATCAATCCCTCCCTTTCCCCTCCCTCCTCCATCAATCCCTCCTTTTCCCTCTCTCCTCCATCAATCCCTCCTTTCCTCTCTCTCCTCCATCAATCCCTCCCTTTCCCCTCTCTCCTCCATCAATCCCTCCCTTTCCCTCTCTCCTCCATCAATCCCTCCCTTTCCCCTCTGCCCTCCATCAATCCCTCCATCTCCTCTCTCCTCCATCAATCCCTCCCTTTCCCATCTCCTCCATCAATCCCTCCCTTTCCCCTCTCTCCTCCATCAATCCCTCCCTTTCCCGTCTCTCCTCCATCAATACCTTCCTTTCCTCTCTCTCCTCCATCAAGGGCCCTCCCTTTCCTCTCTCCTCCATCAATCCTCCCTTTCCTCTCTCTCCTCCATCAATCCCTCCCTTTCCCCTCTCTCCTCCATCATCCCTCCCTTCCCCTCTCCCCTCCATCAATCCCCCCTTTTCCTCTCTCTCCTCCATCAATCCCTCCCTTTCCCCTCTCTCCTCCATCAATCCCTCCCTTTCCCCTCTCTCCTCCACCAATCCCTCCCTTTCATCTCTCTCCTCCATCAATCCCTCCATCCTCCTCTCCTCCATCAATCCCTCCCTTTCCCCTCTCTCCTCCATCAATCCCTCCCTTTCCCTCCCTCTCCATCAATCCCTCCCTTTCCTCTCTCTCCTCCATCAATCCTCCCTTTCCCCTCTCTCCTCCATCAATCCCTCCCTGTCCCCTCTCTCCTCCATCAATCCCTCCCTTTCCCCTCTCTCCTCCATCAATCCCTCCCTTTTCCCTCTCTCCTCCATCAATCCCTCCCTGTCCCCTCTCTCCTCCATCAATCCCTACCTTTCCTCTCCCTTCTCCATCAATCCCTCCCTTTCCTCTCTCTCCTCCATCAATACCTTCCTTTCCTCTCTCTCCTCCATCAATCCCTCCCTGTCCCCTCTCCTCCATCAATCCCTCCCTTTCCCCTCTCTCCTTCGATCAATCCTCCTTTCCTCTCTCTCCTCCATCAATCCCTCCCTTTCCCTCTCTCTCCTCCATCAATCCCTCCCTTCCCTCTCTCTCCTCATTCAATCCCTCCAATTCCTCCCTCCTCCATCAATCCCTCCCTTTCCCCTCTCTGCTCCATCAATCCTTTTCCCCTCTCTCCTCCATCAATCCTCCATTCCCCCTCTCTTCTCCATCAATCCCTCCTTTCCCTCTCTCCTCCATCAATCCCTCCCTTTCCTCTCCTTCTCCATCAATCCTTCCCTTTCCTTTCCCCTCCATCAATCCCTCCCTTCACCGACTCTGCTCCATCAATCTCCTCTCTCCTCTATCATCCCGCCCTTTCCCCTCCATCAATCCCTCCCTTTCCTCTCTCCCCTCCATCAATCCCTCCTTTCCTCTCCCTCCATCAATCCCTCCCTTTGCCGTCTCTCCTCCATCAATCCCTCCCTTTCCCTCTCTCCTCCATCAATCCTTTTCCCCTCTCTCCTCCATCAATCCCTCCCTTTCCTCTCTCCTCCATCAATCCCTCCCTTTCCCCTCGCTCATCAATCAATCCCTCCCTTTCCTTTCTCTCCTCAATCAATCCCTCCCTTTCCTCTCTCTCCTCCTTCAATCCCTCCATTTCCCCTCCCTCCTCCATCAAACCCTCCCTTTCCCCTCTCTCATCCATCAATCCGTCCCTTTCCACTCTCTCCTCCTTCAATCCCTCCCTTTCCCCTCCATCAATCCCTCCATTTCCCCTCTCTCCTCCAGCAATCCCTCCCTTTCCACTCTCCCCTCCATCAATCCTTCCCTTTCCCCTCTCTCCTCCATCAATCCCTCCATTTTCCCTCTCTCCTCCATCAATCCCTCCCTTTCCACTCTCCCCTCCATCAGTCCCTCCATTTCCCCCTCTCCTCCATCAATCCCTCCCTTTCCCTCTCACCTCCATCAGATCCCTCCCTTTCCCTCTCTCCTCCATCAATCCCTCCTTTCATCTCTCTCCTCCATCATCCCTCCCTTTCCTCTCTCTCCTCCATCAATCCTTCCCTTTCCCATCTCTCCTCCATCAATCCTCCCTTCCATCTCCTCCATCAATCCCTCCCTTTCCCTCTCTCCTCCATCAATCCCTCCCTTTCCCGTCTCTCCTCCATCAATACCTTCCTTTCCTCTCTCTCCTCCATCAATCCCTCCCTTTCCTCTCTCCTCCATCGAATGCCCTCCCTTTCCTCTCTCTCCTCCATCATCCCTCCCTTTCCCCTCTCTCCTCCATCAATCACTCCCTTTCCCCTCTCCCCTCCATCAATCCCTCCTTTTCCTCTCTCTCCTCCATCAATCCCTCCCTTTCCCCTCTCTCCTCCATCAATCCCTCCCTGTCCCCTCTCTCCTCCACCAATCCCTCCCTTTCATCTCTCCTCCATCAATCCCTCCATCTCCTCTCTCCTCCATCAATCCCTCCCTTTCCCTCTCTCCTCCATCAATCCCTCCCTTTCCCCTCCCTCCTCCATCAATCCCTCCTTTCCTCTCTCTCCTCCATCAATCCCTCCCTTTTCCCCTCTCTCCTCCATCAATCCCTCCCTGTCCCCTCTCTCCTCCATCAATCCCTCCCTTTCCCCTCTCTCCTCATCAATCCCTCCCTTTCCCCTCTCTCCTCCATCAATCCCTCCTGTCCCCTCTCTCCTCCATCAATCCCTACCTTTCCTCTCCCTTCTCCATCAATCCCTCCCTTTCCTCTCTCTCCTCCATCAATAACGTCCTTTCCTCTCTCTCCTCCATCAATCCCTCCCTGTTCCCTCTCCTCCATCAATCCCTCCCTTTCCCCTCTCTCCTTCATCAATCCCTCCCTTTCCTCTCTCTCCTCCATCAATCCCTCCTTTCCTCTCTCTCCTCCATCAATCCCTCCCTTCCCTCTCTCTCCTCATTCAATCCCTCCAATTCCTCCCGCCTCCATCAATCCCTCCCTTTCCCCTCTCTGCTCCATCAATCCTTTTCCCCTCTCTCCTCCATCAATCCCTCCATTCCCCCTCTCTTCTCCATCATCCTCCCTTTCCCCTCTCTCCTCCATCAATCCCTCCCTTTCCTCTCCCTTCTCCATCAATCCTTCCCTTTCCTTTCCCCTCCATCAATCCCTCCCTTCACCACTCTGCTCCATCAATCTCCTCTCTCCTCTATCAATCCCGCCCTTTCCCCTCCATCAATCCCTCGCCTTTCCTCTCTCCCCTCCATCAATCCCTCCCTTTCCTCTCCCCTCCATCAATCCCTCCCTTTGCCGTCTCTCCTCCATCAATCCCTCCCTTTCCCTCTCTCCTCCATCAATCCTTTTCCCCTCTCTCCTCCATCAATCCCTCCCTTTCCTCTCTCCTCCATCAATCCCTCCCTTTCCCCTCTCTCATCAATCAATCCCTCCCTTTCCTTTCTCTCCTCAATCAATCCCTCCCTTTCCTCTCTCTCCTCCTTCAATCCCTCCATTTCCCCTCCCTCCTCCATCAAACCCTCCCTTTCCCTCTCTCATCCATCAATCCGTCCCTTTCACTCTCTCCTCCTTCAATCCCTCCCTTTCCCTCCATCAATCCCTCCATTTCCCCTCTCTCCTCCATCAATCCCTCCCTTTCCACTCTCCCCTCCATCAATCCTTCCCTTTCCCCTCTCTCCTCCATCAATCCTCATTTTCCCTCTCTCCTCCATCAATCCCTCCCTTTCCACTCTCCCCTCCATCAGGCCCTCCATGTCCCCCTCTCCTCCATCAATCCCTCCCTTTCCCCTCTCACCTCCATCAATCCCGCCCTTTCCCCTCTCTCCTCCATCAATCCCTCCCTTTCGATCTCTCTCCTCCATCCAGCCCTCCCTTTCCTCTCTCTCCTCCATCAATCCTTCCCTTTCCCATCTCTCCTCCATCAATCCCTCCCTTTCCCATCTCCTCCATCAATCCCTCCCTTTCCCCTCTCTCCTCCATCAATCCCTCCCTTTCCGTCTCTCCTCCATCAATACCTTCCTTTCCTCTCTCTCCTCCATCAATCCCTCCCTTTCCTCTCTCCTCCATCAATCCCTCCCTTTCCTCTCTCTCCTCCATCAATCCCTCCCTTTCCCCTCTCTCCTCCATCAATCACTCCCTTTCCCCTCTCCCCTCCATCAATCCTCCTTTTCTCTCTCTCCTCCATCAATCCCTCCCTTTCCCCTCTCTCTCCGATCAATCCCTCCCTTTCCCCTCTCTCTCCACCAATCCCTCCCTTTCATCTCTCTCCTCCATCAATCCCTCCATCTCCTCTCTCCTCCATCAATCCTCCTTTCCCTCTCTCCTCCATCAATCCCTCCCTTTCCCCTCCCTCCTCCATCAATCCCTCCTTTCCTCTCTCTCCTCCATCAATCCTCCTTCCCCTCTCCTCATCAATCCCTCCCTGTCCCTCTCTCCTCCATCAATCCCTCCCTTTCCCCTCTCTCCTCCATCAATCCCTCCCTTTCCCCTCTCTCCTCCATCAATCCCTCCCTGTCCCCTCTCTCCTCCATCAATCCCTACCTTTCCTCTCCCTTCTCCATCAATCCCTCCCTTTCCTCTCTCTCCTCCATCAATAACGTCCTTTCCTCTCTCTCCTCCATCAATCCCTCCCTGTTCCCTCTCCTCCATCAATCCCTCCCTTTCCCTCTCTCCTTCATCAATCCCTCCCTTTCCTCTCTCTCCTCCATCAATCCCTCCCTTTCCCTCTCTCTCCTCCATCAATCCCTCCCTTTCCCTCTCTCTCCTCATTCAATCCCTCCAATTCCTCCCTCCTCCATCAATCCCTCCCTTTCCCCTCTCTGCTCCATCAATCCTTTTCCCCTCTCTCCTCCATCAATCCCTCCATTCCCCCTCTCTTCTCCATCAATCCCTCCCTTTCCCCTCTCTCCTCCATCAATCCCTCCCTTTCCTCTCCCTTCTCCATCAATCCTTCCCTTTCCTTTCCCCTCCATCAATCCCTCCCTTCACCACTCTGCTCCATCAATCTCCTCTCTCCTCTATCAATCCCGCCCTTTCCCTCCATCAATCCCTCCTTTCCTCTCTCCCCTCCATCAATCCCTCCCTTTCCTCTCCCCTCCATCAATCCCTCCCTTTGCCGTCTCTCCTCCATCAATCCCTCCCTTTCCCCTCTCTCCTCCATCAATCCTTTTCCCTCTCTCCTCCATCAATCCCTCCCTTCCTCTCTCCTCCATCAATCCCTCCCTTTCCCCTCTCTCATCAATCAATCCCTCCCTTTCCTTTCTCTCCTCAATCAATCCCTCCCTTTCCTCTCTCTCCTCCTTCAATCCCTCCATTTCCCTCCCTCCTCCATCAAACCCTCCCTTTCCCCTCTCTCATCCATCAATCCGTCCCTTTCCACTCTCTCCTCCTCAATCCCTCCCTTTCCCCTCCATCAATCCCTCCATTTCCCCTCTCTCCTCCATCAATCCCTCCTTTCCACTCTCCCCTCCATCAATCCTTCCCTTTCCCTCTCTCCTCCATCAATCCCTCCATTTTCCCTTCTCTCCTCCATCAATCCCTCCCTTTCCACTCTCCCCTCCATCAGTCCCTCCATTTCCCCCTCTCCTCCATCAATCCCTCCCTTTCCCCTCTCACCTCCATCAATCCTCGCTTTCCCCTCTCTCCTCCATCAATCCCTCCCTTTCATCTCTCTCCTCCATCAATCCCTCCCTTTCCTCTCTCTCCTCCATCAATCCTTCCCTTTCCCATCTTTCCTCCATCAATCCCTCCCTTTCCCCTCTCCTCCATCAATCCCTCCCTTTCCCATCTTTCCTCCATCAATCCCTCCCTTTCCTCTCTCCTCCATCAATCCCTCCTTTTCCTATCTTTCCTCCATCAATCCCTCCCTTTCCCATCTTTCCTCCATCAATCCCTCCTTTCCTCTCTCCTCCATCAATCCCTCCCTTTCCTCTCTCCTCCATCAATCCCTCCCTTTCATCTCTCTCTTCCATCAATCCCTTCATCTCCCATCTCCCCTCAATCTCCCATCTCCCCTCCATCTCCCATCTCCCTCCCATCAACCCTCCCTTTCCTCTCTCTCCTCTATCAATCCCTCGCTTTCCTCTCTCCTCCATCAATCCCTCCTTTTCCTCTCTCTCCTCCATCAATCCCTCCCTTTCCCGTCTCTCCTCCATCAATCCCTCCCTTTCCCTCCCTCCTCCATCAATCCCTCCCTTTCCCCTCTCTCCTCCATCAATCCCTCCCTTTCCTCTCTCTCCTCCATCAATCCCTCCCTTTCCCATCTCTCCTCCATCAATGCCTCCCTTTCCCCTCTCTTCTCCATCAATCCCTCCTTTTCCTCTCTCTCCTCCATCAATCCCTCCTTTCCTCTCTCTCCTCCATCAATCCCTCCCTTTCCTCTCTCTCCTCCATCAATCCCTCCCTGTCCCCTCTCCTCCATCAATCCCTCCCTTTCCTGTCTCTCCTCCATCAATCCCTCCCTTTCTTCTCTCTCCTCTATCAATCCCTCCCTTTCTCCTCTCTCCTCCATCAATCCCTCCCTTTCCACTCTCTCCTCCATCAATCCCTACTTTTCCCCTCTCTCCTCCATCAATGCCTCCCTTTCCCCTCTCTCCATCAATCCCTCCCTTACGCCTCTCTCCTCCATCAATCCCTCCCTTTCCCTCTCTCCTCCATCAATCCCTCCCTTTCCCCTCTCTCCTCCATCAATACCTCCCTTTCCTCTCTCTCCTCCATCAATCCCTCCCTTTCTCCTCTCACCTCCATCAATCCCTCCCTTTCAACTCTCTCCTCCATCAATCCCTCCATCTCCTCTCTCCTCCATCAATCCATCCCTTTCCCCTCTCTCCTCCATCAATCCCTCCCTTTCCCCTCCCTCCTCCATCAATCCCTCCCTTTCCCCTCTCTCCTCCAACAATCCCTCCCTTTCCTCTCTCTCCTCCATCAATCCCTCCCTTTCCCTCTCTCCTCCATCAATGCCTCCCTTTCCCCTCTCTTCTCCATCAATCCCTCCTTTTCCTCTCTCTCCTCCATCAATCCCTCCCTTTCCTCTCTCTCCTCCATCAATCCCTCCCTTTCCTCTCTCTCCTCCATCAATCCCTCCTGTCCCCTCTCCTCCATCAATCCCTCTCTTTCCTGTCTCTCCTCCATCAATCCCTCCCTTTCTTCTCTCTCCTCCTTCAATCCCTCCGTTTCTCCTCTCTCC